>NW_027185793.1:8562133-8565849 GCF_028583685.1 Petaurus breviceps papuanus
TGAGGGTATATGGGCATATAAATACATATGTGAATGTGTATATATCTTTACAGGTATACATAGATAGAGGGCACAGGATCAATTTAACAGGAAGGGATGATATTTAAAAGGTGAAATTAAGAGGTGAGAGAGGAATATAATGAGAGGAGATGGGAAAGACAGATTGGGGTGAACTATCTCATATAGAAGAGGCAAGGGAAAATGGTTAGAATGGAGGGGTAGAGTAGCAAAGCAAAAGTGAATGGGTCAACCTTATTCCTATTGAATTTGGCTTGAGGAGGGAATGAAATACACACCAAATAAGGTATCTCAGCCTCCAGGATTGTAGGGGGGGGAAGGGGATGAGAGGGGTGATGATGTAAGGGAGGGCACACTGGGGGAGAGGGAAGTTGGAAGCACCCACTTTTGAAAATGGACAGGATCAAAGTAGAGAATAGAACAAGTGGAAGGTGGGATAGGAGGGAGCGAAATATGGTATGTCTTTTACAATATATCTTCTATGTTATTGTTTTGCATTAGCCACACATGTACAACCTATAGTGAACTGATTATCTTCCCAGTAAGGATGGGTGACAAGGAAGGAAGGGAATGAATCTGGAATTCAAAGTTTGAAAATCGAATATTCATATATATATATATATATATATATATATATGTACTATTATTAATACTATTTTACATGCAATTGGGAAATAAGATATATAGGCACTGAGGCATAGAGGTCCACTGGAAAAGTCAAAAGGGGTATGGGAGAAAACATGGGAGAGAGCAGATTGGAGGAGGGAATATCATGTTGGACTTCTATTTTGGTGTGGTGGGTAGGGGGAAAATGGGGAGAAAATGTGTAACTCAAAATCTGGCGGAAACGAATGATGTAAATCAGAAGTTAATAAGGCATTTTAAAAAAAGAAAAAAAAGGGACTGAGATAAGTGAAATGGTCAGGTCCAGGAATAGAGTCCAGCTGGGGAATAAATACTAGATTAAGAGACAAAATAAAAGAGTCTGGCCATTTATCTTGCTCAAAAAAAAAAAAAGAAAGAAAGAAAGAAAAGGACATTCAACCTTTAGTTTAGGGGGTGTCTGACTACTACAATCAATGATTGCTTGATGTCTTTCCCAGTTCCATCAATGTGGACACCTAGGGAAAACAAATGTAGTAACTGGAAAACATTAAAGTTAACTCTGTTTACTTTTCATGCTGCTAAGCTTAACTTAATGAATGTAGAAATAAGACTGAATTGTATGTCTTAGGAAATGGAGGTGACCAGTCACTTAAACTCAAGAAACAATGTATAGTTGTATTGTTCCACTTTAAGAAATCTATCAATTGAAGCTCTCCTAAGCGTAACTATGTTCTAAATGTCAAACTAAGTTAATATTCCTATCAAAGATAATCTATCCAGGGGTGGCTAAATGATGCCAGCACCGGAGTCAGGAGGACCTGAGTTCGGTTCCTGCCTCAGACACTTAACACCCACATAAAAAACACTAGCCATGTAACCTTGAGCAAGTTACTTAACCCCAATTGCCCTCCAAAAGGCAAAAAAAAAAAGATAATCTAGCCAACTTTGTAACATGCTACTTGACTTACACTTTTTAAATTAGGAACTACCTGATCTGAATTATTGTGGCTATGCATATGATAGTAACATGATTTTTTAAAACTTAATTAAGATAAAAATCAGTGCTGACTGTAATGTAATGCCAAGGAAAGGCAACTTCCCAGGTTCAAAATACCAGCATAGGTGCTCTCTATTTTATTCAGTAACAAACCCAGAACAGAGAAGATCAAAACATGACATCATTCAAAATACAGCATTTACTAAGTGTGATTAAATAATCTCCAAGGCCTACCCCATCCCAGGACCTTCCAATCATTCAATCAATTACAAAGTCTCTGTTCTAAATACTTCTCCACCCCTAGGCTATACCTTAATTAAGTCCACCACAAAGCCCCTCTTCTCAAATGGAGATTAGTTTCCAAACATAAGTAAAATACATTCATTTGCTCAACCATAGAACACAAAAAGGTCAAAAGTTCCCCACCCCGGGATCACAATTGAATCTACCCCAGAGTTACATCAAGTTTAAACACAGCACTTAATACCCAAATGGAGGTCTTTTCTTCATCTTGACACGAGGCAAGTTCTCAGCAATCTTAGTTCCTGGAGAGACAAGGCTTAGCAAGGCCATAAGATACATTGCCAGTCCCTTCATGAATTTATCCTCTGTCTGTAGAACAGTCCTAGAACCCCTGAACACATTAGCAAAGCCCTCTCCCAGGATTTCTGTAAACATACAACAAGAAAATCCTTCTTCAGGGCTTCTGAACCAACAGAAAGGCTCCCAGACCCCTGCAACAACAGCACTGTCCTTCACCAGTGGACAGTATTCATTCTGTCTGCCGGACAGTCTCCAGACCCCTGCAACAACAGTACTGTCCCTCACCAGTGGACAGTATTCATTCTCTGTCTGCAGGACAGTCTCAGGCCTTCTTAACCAAATGCCAGGTTCCAGGACTTCTTCATCAGGACAGTCTTTCACCAGTGGACAAATCTGGCAAAATAACATCAAAACAGACATACAAAGTACCAGCAAAACAGCCATGTCTCCTCAGTCCTTGGCAGCTCAGGGGGCAGATCTCAAAAGTCCAGGGCAATTCAAAGCGGCCACCAGCAATCTCTTAGTCTCTCTCTCTCTCCACGAGGTGCTGCTTCCAAAAAGAACTTCCGCCTCTCTCTTGTCTCTCCAAATCTACATCACCAGCTCCTCCCAATTCAGGACTTTCTTTTCACATCAACAAGCCCATCCCACAGGTGGGATTAACAAGCTCTCAGTTTTAACACAATCAATTTGAAAACCAAGCCAATACAGGGGAATCTTTAATTGCCATTACTATCACACTGACCCAGAAGAAAATAAAAAGAATGCTGCTCCCCAAGTGTTTTTAGAAGTCATGGCTCACAGGAGTTGCTGGTGAGATTAAAGTGTTCAAAAGGAAATATCAACATCGACATAAAAGTGAAAAAAATGTGCTTTTAATAAACATAAAGAAATACTTTTATTTTCAGTAAAGAGAAAAGAAAAGCCATTGTTGTTTATATCTCTTCTGCTAGCAAAATGATATTTATGGGGGCAATCAAAGTGGTTTAAAAAACAATAAAACAATATGAAACCCTGTTACTAAGAATACTGACTGTTAGACATGACTTTTTGGAGGACCTCAAATGCAAGTAATATCTATTATTATCATCATAAATAGAAACCATATTCAGAAAGCTAATTATTCATACAAAACACAAATACACACCAAACAGATTACTGTTGTGGGTTCCACCATTCTTCCAGGTTCTTAACCTTATAGTCATCCCCACCTAATCACTCAAATTCACCTCACCCACATTCAAAAACTTGTTAAGTATTGTTAATTCTGCCTCACAATACTCTTCCATCTGAAACAATAATTTATTTTTTTAATATAAAATTTAAAGCCACTAAAATATTGCTATATTATGTTATTATATTATGTACACTTACCAATATGTCCTTTCCTCTCAGAGAGCCATTATTGAAAATAAAAAGAGAAAAAATGTTGAGCAAAACAAACATTTCTTAAAAAAATGTAACATTTTATTCAGAATTTCCCATACACCCCTGAGGAGGAGGACAGAGAGAGAGAGAGAGAGAGAGAGAGAGAGAGAGAGAGAGAGAGAGA
>NW_027185793.1:8565859-8616293 GCF_028583685.1 Petaurus breviceps papuanus
GAGAGAGAGAGAGAGAGAGAGAGAGAGAGAGAGAGAGAGAGAGAGAGTTTTCCTCCAGGGAACAGAATGTATTCATCACTTTTTCAATAGCTACTCATCTACATTGATTACCTAAAAATGCTAAGTGATATATGGAGGGAAGGGATTTTTGAAGAAAAAATCTTATTGAATAGGAGAGACCATATCTTTCCCATCTTCTGCCTAGCAAGCTAAGAGTTAAGGCTCTGAGGAAGTGAAGAGTTTCTGTGGATTCTTCCCTATCCTATTGTAAAGGTCAGTGCCCTAGTTGAGATATAACTGTAGCAGTACAGTTGAATAAAGCAGAATAATACTCCATCTGAAGAGAATGTAAAAATACCTAGGCAAGGCAGTGGCTTAAAGTAGAAAAGATAGTAGTTGCTAATAGAAGAGTAAGTCCAGGAAGTCCAGCAGAAATGTTGAACACTAAGAATAGCCCAGAAATAAGGTTACCTGTTTGCACCAGTTTTGCAGCTGTAGTTAGTATCAGAATGTTCTGCTCAGCATTGTGAAGCAGTTTTCCAGGGGCAAAGTGACCTTTCTGATGCTGTCCAACAAATACTGAAAAAAAAAAGTGGAGTCGCCTACCTATACTCATCCAGAATCTACTGGTCTTGGTGAGGAGCAAGAAAGACTGCCAAATAACTTGCTTCACCCAGCCCAGAAGCTGATGGATCCAGCCAAGATAGCACCTTCTCAAGGAACAAGTTCAACTGTGATTGATGCTTATTCAGGAGAAGTATCATGTCCTGTGAGGAGCCAACTTTGCTGTGCATCCATCATTGTGACAACCTCCCAGAAAAAGAACAGACATCAAAATCCTGACCTAACAGAGTTGTGAGTTGCCTTGCAGAAATGTGTTGTCTCTGTGGGGGTTTACTACAATGATAATTTAAATTCATGTCTCAGCCCCACCTATGATAGACTCTGTGTATTTGTGGGAGAGTATGTTTCTTCTCTTAGGTAGAATGCCTGATATTCTTGTTATGGCATAATGTTATTGCCCCCAAAATAAATCTACTGTTTGTTATTTAGAGGAAAATATGTGAAGTCTCACAGGGTAGGTGGAAAGATAGCCACTGAAATGATTCCCTAGGTCTCTTAAAGCAGTAGTAGGATCCTACTGGGAATCTATTCCTGCCAGGGTCACGATGAATTGAATGAATAAGTATAAAAGAACTTGGTTCTCAGGTTTATCAAATACTGCACTACTGAATTATTTTTTTTTTCTGTTTCTTCTTTAGGTAGCTTTTTTCTCCTAGTCTGCTTTGACATTTTTAAATCATTACTGAGTAGATTTCATGATCACTGTTGAATGCAGCTGACCTAGCCTTATACCAGAGCTACAAATTGCCTGAGGGCAAATGAAACCAATTAAAAGAGGACTATTGAAACCAGTTTTAAAAAAAAAGAATGTTGAATGTAGATATCAGAAGAGATTACATGACTTTGAACTCTACTGACCACATGACTGGACTAGGTCCAAACTGGTTTCCACTTGCTGCACCTGGAGCCTGAGACTTCAGCTTGACTAAATGTCACCCCAGCCTCCCACAATGTAATGGTTATGGGGTTTTGAAGATCTTCACTGCCTGTTGTAATGGCAAGCAAAAAAATACTTAGCACCTTGTTTCAAGTTGAGCTTTTGGCTTGAATATATTCACAAGTTCTGTTTTTAAACAAAGGCAAGCCTTTGTTAAAAAAAACAAAATTTGTGAATCCCACAGTGGGAGGAACTTGCTGATGCAACAGGAAGGGGTGGGACAGGAAGGAGCTAATGACCAGGATAAAAGCTGAGCAAAAGCTGAGAGTCAGCCAATACTGCTGGAAGCAAGCAGTGTGGAGGCTGAGGAGCTACTGTAAGAGAGGGGTATTCTTGCTTGAGGGAATCTATTTTATTTTGAAGGCCTGACTGAGGGAAGATTTGGGAAGGCTTCAGAATGTGGGTGTTCACTGCATTGGTTATGTGTACCAAATTTGTGGTTACTGTAATGACTTTGACTTTCTGGTTTTGGGACTTGGTTTTCTGGTATTTGAATAAATGCTTTGGTTCTGTCCTCCATGTGAAGAACCTGTTACATTTTGTAATTCACAACTACACCAGCATATTCATAGCCACCATGAGTGCCATGAATATTGCATTGGTGTTACACACCCTTCCTGAACTTTTCTATGGACTTTTAGTAGTTATGCAAAACTACTTACCATCTTCTCATGGCTATGTTGCTTAACACATTTTCCCCCTGTTGAAATGTATTTAACCTTGCCCCTCTTTGGTACTCCAATACCCTGGTACTGTATGGTGACCTCAAATTGCAATTCCCTTGCCTCCATTAAAGATCCTAGATTTTTCTACTTTGGTAGTCTTTTTTTATTTCAGGTTGATATCTATAGAAAGCTTTCTTATCTGGAAGTACTATTCCCCCATCATTCCAATCTTTTTTTATTACTTCATTTGAGATTCAAATTTTTATTCTTCCAAATTTATTTTGCTTTTATTTTTCCTGGTACTATGAAATATTCCCTTGATAATTTGATTGGGATAGCATTAAATATGGCAAATAAAATAGAATCTATGTTTACTTTTATTATGTTGGAACAATCCAACAGAACTCTATTTTTTTTTCAATTATGAAGTCATTTTTTTATTTTTAAGGAGTATTTTACAGTTATATATACAGATTTTGAGGGTGCCCTCATAGACCATATATTTTATGCATTTATTACTTCTTTTGAATGAAATTTTCTTTTTCCATTTGCTCTCATATTTCATTATTTTATATAGAAGTGCTTCACTAATGTATTATTAAATGTTAACTCTGTGCAATTCCCTATTGTAGGTGCTATGGATATAAAAGATCAAAGTGAAACAGACTTTGCCCACAAAAGAACTCATATACACACATATATATGTATATGCACATATGTATGAGTTAATATATGTACATATATATGCCTATGTAGATATATCTGATATGTGGCACAGTGGACACTGTGGATATAGTGGATACAGTGGATACTGAATTAGGAAGACTCATCTTCCTAGTTCAAATCTAGGCTCAGATATTTAGTAGCACTGTGAAACTCTGAGTAAATAACTTAGCCCTAATTGCTTCAGTTTCCTCATCTATAAAATGAGCTGGAGAAGGAAATGTCAAACCACTCCAGTGTCTTTGCCAAGAAAAACCAAAATGGGGTCATTACAAGTTACATACAACTAGAATGACTCAACAACAACAATAAAATATAAAATGTCCCATTTGTCATTAAAAATAACTAATAATCTAACACCAACTTACCTTTCCAGATTGAACACAGAGTAGTCCCATTGGCATTATTTTTAATTATTTATTTTTTTGGAGGGAGGAAGGCAGGGCAGTTGAAGTTAAGTGCCTTGCCCAAGGTCACACAGATAGGAAGAGTTAAGTGTCTGAGGCTGGATTTGAACTCAGGTCCTCCTGACTCCAGGGCTGGTACTCTATTCACTGCAACATTGAGCTGCCCCACCTTTGGCATTATTTTATAGACAAACTGGCCTACTTACTGTTCCTTGAATATGACAATCATCTTCTACCTTCATACTTTTGTAAACTTTTATCTATGCCTGAAGTACCTTTCCCTTCCTAACTCTACTCTGCAAAATTCCTGGCATTTCCTGATCTTTCCATTTGGTAGAAATTTCCTCACCTCAAAAAGTCACTCCATATTGTATGTACATAGATGTGTGTGTGTTTGTGTGTCTATGTGTCTCTGTGCATCTGTGTGTGTGTGTTTGTGTGCATGTGCATAAATACATATAGCCAGCTGTCTTGACCATTGTCTTACCACTGGATTCCAGATGACTCTAGAAGAGAGAGCAAGGCTAACAACTTTGCATGGCTCTACCTAACTCAAACTCAATTCACATGCAAGTCAAGACACCATCTTTGTGATGTCATTGGTCCTCTTAGAGAAAGAAGGACGAACAACAACAATTAAGAAATTGAGGAAAAGGATAAAAAATGTTGACCTGAGAAATCTAGGTCCAGATAGGGGGCTGTGAGAATTATTTTTAAAATAATTTTAAGTGAAAAATAATTATTATTGTTAATATATGAAAGTCATTTGTATAATGTTGCGTAATTTACAAAAATATCTTCTTAGATCTCTTAAATTTGTTTTTTATTGCAATGTTACAAGAAGGTTGAGAAGAAAATAGACTATATATTTCCATTTTCCTATACATACATATATCTGTTTGAGCTGGTTCTGTGATCACTACTCTTCTCATTGCTGATTTCTGAATCGATGTTTGAAACCCAGACTATGTTCGCTATTTAGATAGCACTTTGGCAATGGACTAGCTTAAAACAGTTCTCTGTTATACTGTGCACCTTTTCCCCACTTTGGTTTATTTGTCTCTTAGTAGTATGTTATTAAGAAATGCATCCCCAAGAAAAAATATCCCAACAAGATACCTAAAATAAATGCCATCCTCCATTAAGTAAGACAGGAGTATAGAGGCAAATTGCTGACTCAATTTTGTGCATCTTGCTTAAGTTGCAAATAGTATTGCAGTTTTCTAGAGGGTCATTTTCTTATTAGCTCATTTAGGATCTATCATATTTCTGATCTTACCCAGAATGCAAAATATTTGTTGAAAAAAGATAAGAGAGTCATTTTGCAGATCATTTTATTTTGATTTTTTTTAGTTTTGTTTCATTTTATTAGGCTTATGATTTATATGCTTTCTTATATTTAAAGCAAAATCAAAATTATGTAAAAAATTCACTGAAAAATATAACAGCAGGAATAATTGTTGCCAAACATACATCTTGTGCAAGACATAGACTCACCATAAATTATTATAGATTTGGTCCCTATTTCATTTCTTTGATAATATTAGCTAGAAGAGTTTAAGGTAGTGTAGCTCTTCGAAAAATCTCAACTGTGGGGTGGCCAGGTGGCTCAGCGTGTAAGAGCACCAGCTCCAGTGTTGGGATGACCTGGAGATCGAATCCTAGGCTCAGACACTCAGCACCACACCCAGAAATAAGTGGCCCTGTAATCTTGAGCAAGTTACTTAACCCCAATTGCTTAAAAAAAAAATCTCAACTGAACAATGAGATGCTTCCTTGAGGAAAAATTCTCTTTGAATTCCCAAGGGAGTAGAAGAACTGAGAAGCAGTGATGCTTCCAGTCTCAATGGAAAAAGGACCCTAAAACGTAGTATCACTTGGAGTCCCAAGGGAACAAGGGCCCTTCCTGACTAAGGACCAAAAACAGACTAGAAAAGTAGTGCCCACACATCTCTCTGGGTCACATGATTTTGGAAGTGCAAAAAAATTCAAAACCCCCAAATCTAGCTCTGAGAACAGAAGTAAAAACAAACAAACAAACAAACAAAAAAACCATGAAACTTGGGACAATTGGAGAAAGAAGACCAAATTTAACATAAAGTCTAAAGATAAAGAAAAGATGGAAAAATGAATCAAAAACAAAAGAAAGGAAATTGAAATAAAAAGGCTACTTTGGGGACAAAGAAAATCAAGGATGCAAACTCATTTTTTTTAAAGCAATTGGAGTTAAGTTACTTGCCCAAGGTTACATGGCCCGTTGTTTGTTTGTGTGTGTGTGTGTGTGTGTGTGTGTGTGTGTGTGTGTGTGTGGTGGGCAGGGGGGGGTGTTAAATGTCTGAAGCCAAATCCTATGTCCTCAGGACTCCATGCCAGTACTCTAACTCACTGTGCCACCTAGCCACTCCTAAACAATTTTTAAAATTTGTTTCTTTTTGTTCGTTTTTTTTTTGGTTTTTGTTTTTGTTTTTGTTTCTGTTTTTTTTTTTTTTTTTTTTTTTTTTGGGGTGCTGTTGGGGTTAATTTATTTCCCCAATGTTACTCTTCTATTTTTTTTTTTTTTTGTGTGTGTGTGTGGGTGTTAAGTGTCTGAGGCCGGAACTGAACTCGGGTTCTCCTGACTCTGGGACCGGTGCTTCATTCACTTCACCACCTAGCTGCATCAGGATACAAACTCTTGAGAAGACAATGATGCAAAAATAGCTATGAGTAAAGTGTCAAAATAATGTGAACTGCACACATGCCCAACAAGAATGCCACGAATAGCTAAAAACTTATTTTCAAAATCAAATTAGAGTAAAATAAGAAAAATTAAAGAAATGAAAAATATTATAAGAATATAATTAATAGCTTGGTAAAAGAGGCACCAAAAATACTGAAGAAAATAATACCTTAAAACAGAATTCCACAAATAGGAAAAAAAGATTTTTAAAACTTCACTGGTGAAAATTATTCTTTAAATAAAAAAACAGAATTGGCCAAATGAAAAGGAGTTTTAAAGCTCAGTACAGAAAAATATTCCTTAAAATTTTGAATAGGGCAAGAAGAAACTATTGAATCTTTGAGACATCAAGAAATAAACTAAAAAATAAATAAAATAGAAAAAAAGTGAAATATCTTATTGGAAAAAACTGACCTGGAAAACAGGTGAAAATTGAAAATTGAAGAATTATTAAACTTCCTGAAAGTCAAGACAAAAGACAGAGTATAGACAGCATATTTCAAGAAATTATAAAGGGACACAGCCCTGACATCTTAGATCCAGAGGATTAAATGGAAATAAGAAAACATTCATGACAGCCTAAAAGATCTCAAAAGGCAAACCTCAAGGAAAATTACAAAGCTTCCACATTAAACATAAAATACAAGAAAGCAAAAAACAGTTGTTCAAAAACATGGAGTCACATTCAAGATCACATAATATTTAATAACTATCATGTAAAAGAAGCAAAGAGCTTGGAATATGATATTCCAGAAGGAAAAGATATGGGATTACAACCAAAACTAACCTTTCATTCTTTGACCATTTTTGTTGTGCCTGACTCTTTGTGATTCCATTTGGAGTTTTTTAGGCAAAGATACTAAAGAGGTTTCCCATTTCTTCCTCCAGTTCATTTTAAAGATGATGAAACTGACTTGCCCAGGGTCACACAACTAGTAATTATTTGAGGCCAGATTCAAACTCAGGAAGACAAATCTTTGTGACTTCAGGCTGGGCACTCTATCCATTGAACCACTTAGTTGGCCTTAAGAATACCTTACCCATTGAAACTGAGTATTATGCTCCAAAGGAAAAATAGATATTTCATGAAATAAAGGACTTTCCATCATTCCTGATGAAAAAAAAGTCAGAGCTCAATAGAAAATATAACTTTTAAATACAAGATTCCAGAAGGATAAAAAGGTAAACATGATAAAGAAGTCATAATGGATCAAATAAGGTTAAACTTCTTACCTTTATATATGAGAAGATGATATAGGTAATTTCTAAAAATGTTATCATTATTAGGACAATGAGAAAAATTCTACATAGAAAAAGGGAGCAAAAGTGAGTCAATTATGAGGGATGATGTGAAAATAAAAGGATAAACAAGAAAGAGAGATGCCCTGGGATAAGGGGGCAAGAAGATGAAATATGGGGAAAATTAGGAGGAGGAAAAAGTTGGAAGCAGGCAATTCTTGAATCCCATTCATATCTTTTTCACAGAGATAGAAAATATGAGTGTGTGTGTGTGTGTGTATCTGTGTGACGGTTAATAGAAATCAATATTACTGAAAAAGGAAGGAGAGGGGAAAAAGAGAAGGGGAAAAGGAGAGGGATAAAAAGCAGGGCAGATGAAAGAAGGCAGTGGTAAAAAGTAAAATACTTTAGAAGGACAGTAGAATAATAAAAAAGGGTAAACAAAAGAAAATAGGATGGGGGAAATGCACAGTTAATAATCACAAATTTAAATGTAAACAGGATAAACTTACTGATAACATGAAAGTAGATATCAAAGTGGATGAGAAGGCAGAATCCAACAGTAGGTTGTTTATATGTAACATACCTGAAATAGAGAACACATGTAGAAATAAAAGTAGGGACTGGAGAAAAATGTATTATGCCTCAACTGATGTGAAAAAAAAAAAAAGACAAGAGGTCAAGATGGCAGAGTAGAAGCAGGAGGTCCCTGTGGCTCCAGGTTCCACCTTCCCCAATCCATGTAAAAGGGGATTCTAAACAAACTTTGGAACTGAAGAACTCACAAAATGACACAGAGAAGCTAACCTCCCCCTGAGCACAGCCCAGCAGGCTGGCAGAAATCAGCCAGCACAGTGCTCTGGGAGCCAAGCTCAGGCCCCTGTGAGCCAGAGGTTTTAGCCCCAGGGCAGGCCTGACCAGCCACTGGCTGGAGGGTCTCCAGCTCACCATCAGCTGTGGCCATTTCCAGATTGATCAACATATAGATGCAAAGGACAAAGTGAGAGGTCAGTGCAGTGTGAACTTTGGGACCAGTAGTTGGGAGAGCTTCAGATTTTGCCCTCAGGGAGAGAAGCCTCTGAGCTGGCAGGAACAGCCAGCACCACATGGCATATGCAGCTCTTGGCCTGCAGAATGTAGGCAGAGCAAGGGACCAGTCTGAGGGGTAATCACTGTTGCTTTAACCTACTTGGATCTAGATTACAGTCCAGAGTGGAAATCCTGGGGTGTGTTACCAGTTTGCCAGAGCATGTGGAGGCTTCAGAGGGAGCCCCCAACTAATACTTCCAGAAGCTGAGAAAACCCCAGTGTTTGGGATGAAAGCTCCCCTGTCTGGTGGCAGAGTCCTACTGTGGCAAAAAGCCCAGGGGTCAAGGGACTGAGGGGTGATATGACCAGACAAAGAAAGCAAAAGAAACAGAAGACTCCAACATTAGACTACTATTTTGGGGACAAAAAGGAGCAAAGCATGGAACAGGAGGAAGACAGTGAAGTCAGAACTCCTGCACCAAAACTTTCAAAGGAAAATATGAGCTCCTTACAAGCTATAGAGGACCTTAAAAAGCAGATAAGAGAAGTGGAGGAAAAATTGGGAAGAGAAATGAAAATGATGCAAGAAAATTATGAACTTAGAGTCAACAGCCTAACTGATGAAAATCACACCTTAAAAAACAGACTGACTCAATTGGCAAAAGATGCTCAAAAAGGCCATGAGGAGAGGAATGACTTAAAAAGCCAAATTTGCCAGATGGAAAAAGAATCTCAAAAGCTCAATGAGGAGAATCATTCCCTCAGATTTAGATTGGAGCAAAGGGAAACTAGTGACATTAAGAGAAATCAGGATGATGTTAAACAGATCCAAACAAATGAAAGAATAGATGGCAATGTGAAATATCTTATGGGAAAAACCACTGACCTGGAAAATAGATCCAGGAGAGATATTTTAAAAATTATTGCACTTCCTGAAAGCCATGATCAGGGAAAGAAACTAGAAATTATCTTCCAAGAAATTCTCAAGGAAAAATGCCCTGATGTTTTAGAACCAGAAGGCAAAATAGAGGTTGAAAGAATCCACCAATCACCTCCTGAAAAAGATCGCCAAAAGAAAACTCTTAAGAATATTATAGACAGGTTCTGGAATTTGCAGATCAAGAAGAGAATATTATGAACAGCCAGGTAGAAACAATTTAAATAATGTGGACCCACAGTCAGGATAACACAGAATCAGCCAGCTTCTATACTGAGGGATCAATGGGCCTGGGATAGGATATTCCAGAGGGCAGAGGAGCTGCAATTAAAACCAAGAATCACCTACCCAGCAAAACGGAGTATTATCTTTCAGTGGAAAATATGGTCATTCAGTGGAATAGAGGACTTTCAAGCATTCTTAATGTAAAAACCAGAGTTGAATAGAAAATTTAACATCCAGATTCAAGAAGCAAGAAAAGCTTGAGAAGGTAAACAGGAAAAAGAAATAATAAGCCACTGATCAAAGTTGAAATATTAACATTCCTACATGGAAAAACAACAATTTTAATTGATGAAACTTTTTTCAGTATTTAAATAGTTGATGGGAACAAATATATATATATGTCTATATTGGAGGGCATACAGGAGTCTGAATACTTGTGTGAATGTGTGTATATATGCTTACAGGTATACATAGATAGAGGGCACAGGACCAATTTAATAGGAAGGGATGATACTTAAAAGGGGAAATTAAGAGGTCAAAGAGGAATATAATGAGGGCAAATGGAGAGAGACAGAATTGGGTAAACTATCTCATATAGAAGAGGAAAGGGTAAAGGGTTACAATAGATGGGAAGAATAGGAAGGCAAAAGGGAATGGGTCAACCTCATTCTAACTGAATTTGGCTTGGGAAGGGAATGAAATACACACTAAATAGGGTATCACCCTACAGGAGACTGGGCGTGGGGGCGATGAAAGGAGGGATGATGGAAGGGAGGGCCGGCAGGGGGGAGGGAAGTTGGAAGCACTCACTTTGGAAAAGGGATGGGATCAAAGTAGAGAATAGAACAAGTGGGTGGTGGGATAGTAGGGAGGGAAATATAGTCAGTCTTTTACAATATATCTACTATGTTAATGTTTTGCATTAGCTACACATGTACAACCTATACCCAACTGTTTATGTTCCCAGTAATGGTGGGTGAAAAGTGAGGAAGGGAATGAATCTGGAATTCAAAGTTTTAGAATCAAATGTTTAAAATTATATATACATATATAGTATTATTAATACTATCTTACATGTAATTGGGAAATAAGATTGATAATATATAAAAAATACAGGCACTGGGATATAGAGATCCACCATGCCCTACTGGAAAAATCTAAGGGGGTATGGAAGAAGATATGGGAAAGAGCAGATTGGAGGAGATCATATCCTGTGGGACTGCGATTCTGCAGTGGTGGGTAGGGGAAAAACTGGGAGAAAATTTGCAACTCAAAATCTGGTGGAAATTAATGATGTAAATCAGAAGTTAATAAAGTATTTGAAAAAATGAAAATAAAAGGCAGGAGTATTGATCATGAGCTCAGGACAAAAAAAATAGATATAAACAGGAGAGATTAGCAGGAAAACAACATCTTATTAAAAAGTAGCATAGACAATGAAGTAATATCAATACTAAAATGTATAATGACCAAATTGCATAGTATTTAACATTTTAAAAGAAAAATAAATTAATTACAGGAGGAAATAAATAGCAAGTTACTAGTGGGTACATCAACTTTTGCTCTCAGAGTTTAAAATAACCATAAAATAAATAAGAAAGGAGTCAACAGAGTCTTAGAAAATTTAAATACAATACATCTATAGAGAAAACAGAATGGGAAACAAAATAGTATGCCTATTTCTCAGCTTTACATGTCACCACAAAAACTCACCATTCATTAGGGCATAAAAACCTCACAAACAAATGTAGAAAAACAAAAGTATTAAATGCACCCTTTTCATACAATAATGCAATAAATATTACATTTAATAAAGTACCATGGAAGAAAAGATTAAAAATTAATAGGAAACTAATCTAATGTCAAAAAATGGTGGGTCAAAGAACAGATTATAGAAACAATCAATAAATTCATTAAGTGGAATGAAAAATATGAGACAAAATTCTAAAATCAGTATGATTCAACCAAACATCTAATTAGAGTACATTATATCTCTTTAAACATTTAAATTAAAAAAAAAAACTCTAGATAAAGAAGAGACCAATGATTTAGGCCTACAACTTTAAAAAAAGGCTTTGAAAAGACCAAATTAAAAATCCCTGTGGGACAGATCCAAGATGGTGGAGAGAAGTCAGGAAGTTGCCTGAGTTCTTCCCAGTTTCCCTCAGAAACAAGATCAATTAAGTTTCTAAATGGATTTTGGAGTGACAGTACCCATAAAAAGATGGAATGAAACATTTTTTTCCAGCTTAAGATAACATAGAAGGACTTCAGGAATGATCTGTCTTGCATGGGTAAAAGGGGAGGTCAGCCCAGTGCAGATGGTATCTGGGCAAGTCAGGTGGAGTCTCTTAGCCACAGCACAGATCAGCAACTGAGACCCCTCCATACTTACTCAACAGGCCATCAGTGAGACCTCCAGCCTCAGCACAATAGGTGCAACAACTCAAGGCCACTCCCAGCTTAGTTGACAATCTGCAACCACCTGAGAACCCTGGGTAGAAGGCCAGTGACCAGCTCCCTATACCCCCAGCATAAGAAGCTTGGGATAGTACCCCCTGTATCCCAGGAGCAAAGATCAAATTTAAAAGTCATGAAATACTCTGAAAATGGGTAAGAAAGAGAAGAAAGCCCTGAGCATAGAAAGTTACAGGCAATAGGGAAAAATGAAACACAAACTCAAAAGAAGATAACCTCTCACTACTTGTGAAGCTTCAAAGGGGAGAATGAATTGGTCTCAAGTCCAAATAGTACTTTTGGAAGAGCTCAAAAATGAACTTAAAAATCAACTAAGAGAGGTAGAAGAAAAAATGGGAAAAGAAATGAGAATTATGAAAAAAAGAGTCAGTAGCTTAGAAATGGAAGCATAGAAACTAAGGATAACAATTCCTTGAAAAATACCATTGGCAAAATGTAAAAGAAAATCCACTGAAGGAAAAAACAAAAACAAAAACCTCCTTTTAGAATTGACCAAATGGAAAAGGAAAGAAAAATGCTAACTGAAATAAATAATTCCTTAAAGGAATTGGGCAAGTGGAAGCTAATGACTCAATGAGACATGAAGAATCATTCAAACAGGGGTGGCTAGGTGGCACAGTGAATAAAGCATGGGCCCTGTAGTCAGGAGTACTTGAGTTTAAATCTACCCCCAGACACTTAATACTTACTAGCCATGTGACCTTGGGCAAGTTACTTAACCACAATTGCCTTACCTTCCCTCCTCAAAAAAGAAATCAAAAGTATGAAAAAAATTGAAGAAAATATAAAATGCCTCATTGGAAAAACAACTCACTTGGAAAATAGATACAGGAAAGACAATTTAAGAATTATTGGTCTGCCTGAAAGCCATGATCAAACAAAGAGCCTGTACATCATCCTTCAAGAAATTATTGAGAGGATTCTGGAAAGTTAACAGATTAGGTTAGAAAATCTGAAACTCTCCATATTTCTGCCATTAATGGGATAAAATAGTGCTTCAGGGAAAACACAGAGTAGCAAAAATAAATAAAAGTAGGGGCAGAAAAATGGTGATCCTAGGAAAATAGGAGACAACTTGAAGAAAAATCCCAGAATGAGGTTTGGTCCTTTGGAGGAGTAAACACCTCCTGGCTAGATGGACTTGAACAACAAGCTTCAAGCCTTGGGGTTAACTGGGTTGTTATGCAGACTCAGGTCTGAGCCATAGGTATTTTGCCCCCTGAGTGAGTGAGAGGAGTGAGCATTTGAGCTGGGAAAGATTGAGGGAACCTCTGCTGACAAGGAATGTCAGACCTACCTATGCTTCAGAGACTCAGCCCTTGGTGATAAGGAACCAGCAAACACCTGGTAAGTGCAAAAGCCATGGTGTGGGGATGCCCTGGCTGTGGGCACTTACAGGAAGCTGGAGTTCTTGACTTTGGTTCCAGCACAGAGGGTAGAACTGAAAGAGGATCTGAGATCTGAGGCGCTATCCACCCTGCCCTAAATTGAGAGGTAATTATAAAATAAATAAGCTGTCACAAATTAAAAAAAAAATGAGCAGGAAAAAGAGAAAGAATCAAACCTTAGAATGTTACTATGAGAATACAGGCAACCAAAATTCATATTCAGAGCAGGATACTAAAGCAAAGAAAACCTTTTAAACCCCCAGATAGTGATGGCAAATAGTCACCTGCCTAAAAAGAACAAATAGAGGAACTTTAAAAAAGAATTTAAAAATCAAATGAAGAGACTGAGGAAAAACTAAAACAAAAATAAGAAAAATTGAAGAAAACAAGGTTATGTTTTTCATGATTTCAAATGTATATTCAGTGTTAAATTGTGTTCTCAAGAAGGGGGAGGTATGGGAAAGAGGAAGGTCATTTGAAACTCAAAAGTTTTAGAAATTAATCTGAAAAATTCTTACATAAAATTGGAAAATATTTAATGAAATAAAATATATTTTCAAAAGCAAAATAGATTTGCAAGAACAACATTAAATTATGAACCCACAATTTACTTAAAAATTCAGAAAATTTCCGTTTTTGCATTCCTTTTACTCTTTCTGTCTTTTCTTGAACCTGGTAACTGATAATGACATTGTCACCAACAAGATAAAAGAAAAATCTTAGGAAGGAACCACAAGGTCCTTAGTTGTGAAACAAGCCCCTCTTTCTTTCACTATCATCAGATATAGACTTTAAAATGAGGGACAAAAGTCCAATTTAAAATTTTCTTTATAATTATTAATGGCAGGTTACATATAAGATCCTTCATCTAATTTTGAGAACTTATTACTATTACACATTCAAAGTTTGCAGTTCCCATTAGAAACATCTGGGACCCAATTGTGCATATGTGTTTATGTGTGTGCGGAGCGGCTTGTGGGGGGATGTAGGTGTGGGTAATACAACTTATAGTCACTCCCATTTTCAATGCAAGAGCCATCTAAATGCAGAAATCACATTTCCTGGTATCATGCTGGCAATGTGATATCATTTAATTCTATCTATATGATGGAACACATTTAGAGCCAAACAAAATTAGAAACCTGCTAGCTAAATCTAGCTTTTATTTGACTCTAAACTAAAGATGAAGCACAAAGTGAGAATTAATCAAAATAGTGTCTGCCTCTATTTAATGAAAGAATTAAGCAGTCTGCTCTTTATTTGGAAACCCAGATCCCTTATTTAAGAAAATGCTTGTCTTTTATGCAACTCACCATACCTATCTGCTCTGTGCCCTGTGTTGTTTTTTTAATTATCCCAGTGTTTTAGGTCTAATTATGACTCACTATCCCTTAACCTCAGTCTCAGATACCAGTCTAGAAAGTAAGTGAATTTTTAAATAAATTTGACTGGAGAAGTCTTAATGACCCAATTGAACAGACTGCATTATATAAGAAGATTCTCAAAGAGTGGTCTAGATTGTTCATATGAATCATTCAATATCATATAATGATTGCCACAAATCCCATTTCAGAGCACATGTAAATATAACTTAGGTAAGTATGAAACCTCAAGTTATAGAGAAATACTGAACTGAAAGAGTAGTTCATAAGGTGATTTTTTTCTTCAAAATTCACTTGAAAAGAGCTAATGATGAGTTCAGTCTTTTATGCATATTTTTCTACCTTTCAGCTGATGAGAAAATTCCCTCTAAAGTGTAACAATCAATGTATATCTTCGAGTAAAACCATTTCTGAAATGTTACCTTCAAATTAAACTCTTGTTTACAGTACTTGACACCTTATTGCCTTCGATCACTTTTCGTTAGTTATGTCAGAACAGCCCAGCACTATACATCATATCACACAAGGATGCAATTCAATGGTAGAAAGGAAAAGAGGAGTCTATTTATTTTGGCATGATGAAACCAGTTTGAATTTAGATATTATTTGATCAGAATCCAAGAATTACATGAAGCAGAAAACAATGCAGTTATCCATCCTATTTTCTTTTGAAATGATTCAGAAATGCTCTAAATCTTGATCTATGTGTATTATAGTTGCATTAGAGTTTTGACATTTCTTTGCCCTCTTTTACTGCAATAACTGTAATCCCCATACTATTCACAGAATAAAAAATCACACTGGGACATATCAAAAAGCCATTCGTGTTTGCAAAGTGTTGTTTCCTAAATTGTTTTGTATGACCTAGCTGCAAATTGTAAAAGTAATATAAAGGAATTAAATAGACCTTTATTATCATTATTTTTATTTCTATTTCAAACATTTTTGATCACTTTCATTTATGTGAAAGTGTTTTCAAGTTATGGATGTAAAGGAACAAGTTTGTAGACACACACCCCCAAAATGAGAACACAATAAAAACAAAATCCATTAACTTGTATAATCAAGCAAATTTCTATACTTGGCATGTTCAAAAAGATAATTGGTCTCAATCTACCTTATGAATTCTTCAGCACTCTATGAAGTGTTGGGCAGCATATTTCTTCATGACCTGACCCCATCCTTCATTTCTGCAGATGTCCCTGCCTGTCTCTCTATGCCAGGTGAGGCTGGATAAAGTATTCACTGTAACATTTTCTTGAGTTTAGTGCATTCCCTTTATCTATATGGAGGAGTCTGTGGGAAAGAGTTTATCCTATCACTTCCTATATTCTGAATTCTTGGTTCTGCCTTTCCCTAATTCTGTAGATGAAACCACCATTCTTTCTTTTGTAGGGCTTAGCACAGTGCCTGACCCATAGAAACCACTTTATAAATTCTTGTTGAATTGTTGGCTCAAAGTTATCTTTTACTCACCATTCCCCCTCTTTCTGCATATCCAATTAATTGAAAAATCTTATCATTTCTTCCTCTTCCACATATCTCACATCCTACTATTTTTCTGTCCTCACAAAGTCAACACCTTAGTACATACTCTCTTTACCTGTTACCTAGAATTTTGAAGCATCCTCATAATTAGTGTTCCTGTCTCAAGTCTTTCCACTCCAGTCCATCTTCTTTACACTTGCCAAAGTGATTATTCTTAATTAAGTTATATCTGATCAGGTCACTCCCCTACTCTACAATTACAGCAAATAAGTCTCAGCTCCTTTTACCAAATCATCCCCCATAATCCTGTAATGCTCTCTTTTCTCAACTCTGATTTAAAGAATACTTCTGAATCTTCTACATGAAGCTTCTTTTGATCTCTTCACTAGATAGAGTTACCCCTTACTGAGCTACCTTATATTTCTTATATATAAATATAAATATATATATATACATACATACATATATACATATATATATGCATACACACACTTCTCAATTTCCTTATTTGTTTGTGAGCTTTATAGAAGTATTATTATTTTATTCTCTATAACTGAGTCCTTGGTACCTAACATAATTCCTGGTAGATAGTAAGCATTTAACAAATTATTTTTGATTAATTAATGGGCAAAATTTCTGATGTTCTTCTTTGATTATTTTCCTTTCTGATTTGAACAAAAAGTAAAAAACTAATAAAATATATCCCATTTAAATAAAAAGATAATTTTTTTTAAAGCACGGTATCATTTCCTAAGCACTATACAGAAAAAATATAGCTTAGATGAGGTTTTTAAATATTTTTCTACCACATTATCCCTATGTTTTCCATAGAGTAATAATATACCTTTTAAAAAAATTTATAACTGGGGGCAGCTGGGTGGAAAAGTGAATAGAATACTGGCCCTGGGGTCAGGATGACCTGAGTTCAAATCCAGCCTCAGACACTTAATGCAAAACTAGCTGTGTGAGTTTGGGCAAGTCACTTGACCTCAATTGCCCTACCTTCCCCCCTCAAAAAAAAAGCAAAAAAATTTTTACCGGGTCAAAATTCTTATATGTATTTGAGTATAGATATTCATTTTCCCATCAATCTTGTGATATGATTTGTATGAATTTTGAATTTGATATAACTTTTCCCATCATATTTTAATGCTATTTTAACACAGTATTTTAATTAATCACAATCAACCCATCTGTAAAAGGCTAAATAAGACCTACATTTTTAAAAAAGTGATTTAAAAAAAGAAAACAAGTCGTAATCTGACTCTTTCTATGTTTGAATATACCACATCTTCTTTCAACACTAAAATAACCATTAGAGATTTCCTTCCTGGATACACCTGTTTATCCTTTTGCCTTGCTACATGAAGGGCTTAGCATCCTTGAATGGTGCTTCCCTCCTGCATAGCCAAAACAATCCATATTTCCTTATCCTGAGGCTGCTGCAATTTTGTTGTGAAAAGCTATTGTGAGATGTTTATTTCTTTCCAGTGTATACCCCAAGGTTATTCATGTGACCTTTACTCAGGTCCAAATGGATCAATCACCTCCTTGCCCAGAAGATCAATTGGCAAATACTTGTCATGTATCCCTGTTCCTTTTCTCATGGACTTCCCATCCTTCTGTCTCTATTCTTTTCCAAATGGCAGTGGATTTGCCAATCTATCATCTGCAAGGATCCAATACAAGGCACAATTATAGTATATGCAGATGCTACAAAAAGCCAGAAAGCATCAGTTGTTTGCCCCATGAGGGAACAGTTGTATATATTGGATCCCCCTTTTACCTCCACTCAGAAGAAAAAGTTATATGCCATAACCCTTGTGGCAAAAAAGTTCCAAGAACCACTAAACATAGTTATTGATAGCCAATATGCAGCAGGAGTTACGGAAAGGATTGAAACCACCATCATTAGGAATCAGGCCAATGAAATTACTCAATTGTTTTATTTTACTCAGACTATTATTAGGAAAAGAACACACCCTTTGTATATTCTCCATGTTAATTTACATACTAATTTACCAGGTCCCATAATTGAAGGCTTGCTGATGAAATTCTTACTTTTCCTGTCCATGAGGCTCAACAATCTCATTCCAATTTTCATCAATCAGCAAGGTTTTTAAGGAGTCAATTTCAGATATCTAGAAGAAATGCACAGGACATTGTTACAGCATGTCCCCAATGTGTTCCTTTCACTCCACCCCCTCAGGGACCACTCTCTATTTTTTTTATTTTTTTCCTCATTTCCTGTTTATTTTGGGGTTTGGAAGTGTCGTCTTTTCAATATGAAAACAAAAGCAGCAAGTTCATCACAAAACAGAAATCTAGGAAGTGGGAAGGGGGAAGAGCCCAAGATAGAAAATGCAGAAGTAGAAAGAATGAGAGAAAATGAAGGGTTTGATTATGGGAAGGGAAGTGTCCTGTTGCCCCTACTCCCTTCTTTTGAAGGGAACTGATTTGGGGGGGGGGAGTGGAAGAAAATTGAAATCCTCCCCAAATGAGGGACTTAATCTGGAATTTTGGGAGTTGAAGTAGTTCTCACTTCTTAAACTGGGGAAGGGTGGGTGGGTCCCAAAATGAGGGGAAGATAAAAAGCTGAGGGGGAAGCCCACCTGGCAGAGTGAGTCACAGACCCCTCCAAAGGAAAATGAACACTTAGGAGTGAAACTAAAACTGGGAGGAATAATACTGTCAACACTTCCCCAGAGCTGGGGTAGAGAGATAAAGGGAAGGGGCACTTGAAGATAAGAATATGACAAGTTGGGGAATATGGAGATGGTAGTTATACTAGAAAGCCTGGCTCCCCCAAAAGACTTTTATGGAATGGAACATTCCATTTCTTCCCTTTCCCCAAACATCTACCAAGAGATCTCTCTCCACTTGGAATATGACATTTTGGTCCCCTTCTTCATCAATGGAAGCCAAAGAGTCCCTGGACCTTTCCTCAAAGACCCCTAAATTGAGGCTTTGGGTTGGAGACATTCTGCTTCTTGGAGAAAAATCTGGGAGTGGAGAAGAAAGAGTATTGAGGTGATAGGCCATAAAAGGAAGGAAAAAACAGAGGACAGACAGCTCAGCACCCACAAAGGAGAGAAAAAAGAGAATGGAGGCCAAAAATGAAAAACCTTAGGGGAAAAGGGTGATGGGGGAAAAATGTGGAAGAATTGAGAAGACTTGAGGTGGTACATTATCTCCCTCAGGCCTCCTCCTCTGTCTCCTCACTGAAATCTTCCTCCTCTTCAGCAGTGGCGTCCTGGTATTGTTGGTACTGAGAAACAAGGTTATTCATGTTGCTCTCTGCTTCAGTGAACTCCATCTCATCCATCCCTTCCCCTGTATACCAGTGGAGGAAGGCCTTCCATTGGAATATGGCAGTGAACTGGTCTGAGATGTTCTTGAATAGTTCCTGGATGTCAGAGCTGTTGCCAATGAAGGTGACAGCCATCTTGAGCCCACAGGGAGGGATGTCATGGACAGTGGTCTTGACCTTGTTGGGGATCTACTAAACGAAGTAGCTACTATTATTTTTTTGCACACTGAGCATTTGTTTATCCACTTCTTTCATGGACATCCAAGCATGGAAAACAGCAGCAACCATGAGATATCACCCATGATGAGGGTCACATGCTGCCATCAATGTTCTTGGCATCAAACACTTGCTGGGTGAACTCAGCCATGGTTAGGGCATGGTACTGCTGGCTCCCATGGCTGGTGAGGGGGGCAAGTCCAGGCATTCAGAAGGGGAGTCAAGGGAAAGGGACCATGTTTAGAGCCAATTTGCAGAGGTTAGAAGTAAGCTGGCCAGGAAATTGAAGGCAGGTGGTGATACCACTCATCGTAGCAGAGACTAGATGGTTAAGGTCACCATAGGTTGGTGTGGTCAGCTTGAGGGTTCAGAAGCAGATATCAGAGTGCTTCATTATCAATGTGGAAGGTTTCATCTGTGTTTTCCACTAACTGGTGGACAGATAGTGTGGCATTGTAGGGCTCAACCATGGTATCTGAGACCTTGGGTGATGGAACTACACTAAAGATATTCAAGATTTGGTCAGGTTATTTTTCTCGGATCTTGCTGATGATCAGGGTGCCCCTCCCTGAGCCTGTGCCTCCACCAAGTCAGTGGGTCAGCTGGAAGCCTTGCAGGCAATCACGGCTCTCTGCCTCCTTTTGCACCACATCCAAGACTGAATCCACCAGCTCTGCCCCCTTGGTATAGTGGCCTTTGGCCCAATTGTTGCCTGCCCTGGACTGGCCAAAGACAAAGTTGTCTGGTCTGAATATCTGGCAAAAAGGTCCAGAACGAACAGAGTCCATGGTTCCAGGCTCAAGATCAACCAATATGTCCCGAGGAACATATGTGCCACCAGTGGCCTCATTATAGTAGACAGAGATCTGGTCCAACTGCAGATTGCTATCCCCATGGTAGGAGCTGGTGGGATCGATGCCATGTTATCATTGATCACTTCCCAGAACTTTGCAACTGATCTGATTGCAACACTGGCCAGCCTGTATATGTACAATTTCCCTCATGGTTAGAATTTACTTTTGTTTGTCTCAAGTTACGCACAGGGAGGAGGTTCCCCAGGAGGTTGGAGCTGCTAGTTCAGGACACAGCTACACAAACATTCTGAGAGGGAGAATGAAGATGGGAGGGGAAGCAAGGGAGGAGAAGCAGGGAGGGGCATGCTTGTGCTGCATGGCCTGAGAGGAGGGAGGGACAATTCTTTAATCCCCACTGCCTATACCCTAATCATATCTGGCAGATGGATGTTACTCACATTTCATCTTTTGGCCGGCTTCAATATGTCCATGTTATAGTAGATGCCTTTTTATCTTTTACTTTGGCCACAGCTCTCTCTGGAGAGTCTACCTCACATGTTTGCACACATTTATTGTATTGCTTTACCACTCTTGGTGGTGGAAAGCTTTTGCAGCTAATGGCTTAGTGACAGTTGTACATGACCATCATGGAGGACATATGTATATGAACAATACCATTTATGGCAATTTGACTGCTTGTCCTCCCCTTCAATTTGCTTTTTTCATAAGGATACACTGCAAAAAACAAACATTCAGGTACCTTATGGAATGTTATTTGTGTTCAGTGTCAAATTGTGCAGTGTATAAACCACACTGTTGTTAGGAGTGGGCAGGTAATGTAACTCAAGCCCCTTTTGCCCTTTAAATAGTCCTGGGTGGTTTGGTACCCCTTCAGATCCAGTAATTATGCAATTGGTGAAAAGGGGATGGTGGAAGAGGTGTACTTCGTTTATTGTGCTTGGTATTACAATGTTTGTGTCCATAATTACATCTTCCACATTTTTGAAATATCTATCACCTCTTTACAGGCAGATACAAAGACCACTGAATTTTTACAACAGTTGCAGAGAAATATTTATTGCCATTGATTGAGAATGTGAAAGAAGTGGTTACAGCTGAAGGAGATGAACTAGATTCACTAGAAAAGATGTTATTGATGAAGTATGGTGTATCAGCAATGCCATATTCACAATGCCTATAGAGATTACAAATATGCTGATATAATTATCCATCACAAAATACGTCAGGTTTGCCATTTGGGGAAATAAACTAGAAAGTTTATTAAGATACCAAAAGACTGAGTCCCAAAACCAGAAAGTGAAAGCCATCAGAGTAGTTATGACATTGGCACAGGTAGATAAAGTAGAAAGCACCCACATTCTCAAGCCTTTAAAACAGAACAGGCTACCTCAGGCAAAAGTCCTCCTCTCCCCACTCACAGCAACCACCCAGCGTCCTGGAAGCACACTCCCAGCAGCTCCGGCCCCTGGCAGTCCTCAGCAGGAGTCCTAACTCAAAAAAAAAAAAAAAGGCAACCGCCACCAACTGCCAACCGCAGGACTGTTAGCTCAGCTTTTCACTTTCTCTTGCTCTGCTATGTCAGCACGTCCATGGGGCATGGGAGATCTTTAAATCCCATAACCCTTACATATGGTTATAGATTTAATCCTATTTGTGTAACAACAATGAAATAATAGGTCTGATTATGATTGGAAAAAGTTTGGTTCTTCCCCTGATTATATTGTGTCTCCTTGCAGTTTGCATTATTCCTCTATGTTGGCAGTGTTAGACTTGCACTCTGCATGAAATCACCACTGACCTGCACTACCTACACCTACAACAAAAGAAAGGGGAAGATATGTAGAGCACCACAGGCCAGTGGGATTTTGCCCCTGTTGGCTGAATAATCCCTCTCAGCTGAAGAGCCTGCTAGAGGGAATGGATAGGTTCCTCAACCCCCCCCCCCCCCCCCCAGGAAGGCGCTCAAACACACAGGTGTGAGCATTATGTCATGGAGATAAGCATGGCCTAAGCCCCTAGACTGGGAAGAAAGAAGTGTGCAATGTCCTCAGGGGAAAACAATTAGGAAGCATCCTATAAAAGCTTGTATGTGGGGTAATAAAATTGGCTCTATTTTCCACCACTCTGGGAGACCCATCTCTTTTATGCACCCTCTTGCAGGCTCTGGGTAAGCAACTCTTTTTCAGCCCTGCTGATGGATGGCAGGGCTCCTCACAGATGACACTTGATAAACATTTAATATCATTTGAACCCCAATAAGGGCCAGGACCCAAACTAATTAACCAGAATATCCCAAACAGATAACTCTTTGTTCTCTTACTTTACTCAGAGAATACTTCTTCCTATGTCGACAAGGCCAGCTAGGACTGACTTAAGAGCATTTTTTTCCTGTTTATGGACATTAAGCATGAGACCCTGAACCCAAGACATTATCTTGAATAATGGGGTAATTTTCTTATTTTAATATTTTACAGACATATACTATATTATGTCATGATAATGGTAAAGAAAACACAGATATCTTGGAATGTAATTTCAAATGACACTTTATCAACTCTCTTATATTATTGTTTTTACCAACTATTCAATTAAAAAATTCTTTCTCATAATATGGTTAAACATATATGGAGCTCATAAACTTGAGTGACATAGAGATCCTGAGCTGAGATTGTTTTAAAACATATTTAAGGCTAGTCATTCTTTTATCAGAAAGTCAGAATTTGCATTCTAGCTCCTTGATCATACAGTTTTTCCAGGTTAGGCTAGCTTTAAGGGAATGAACAATGAGAATTTACTTATCACATACAATGTTTACCTTTTCCAACTGAACTTTCAGGTCGAAATAATGATGGTGATGAAGATGATGATGATGATGATAACTAACATTTATATAGCACTTTCTGTTTGTGAGGCACTGTGCTAAATGCTTTGCAATTATTACCTAATTTTACCCTCACAATAATACTGTGAGGTAGGTGCCATTATTATTCCCATTTTACAGATGAGGAATCTGAGGCAAAAAGACATTAAGTGACTTGCCAGGGTCTCACAGTCTAAATCAAATTTTTACAGAGTTTTAGGGTATTTTTGGAGGCAATATATTTTCAGAAGAAAATATAAAGGTTATTTGTTGATGAGGAGAAAAACAATCACTGCCTTGACAATTTATAAAGGGAATGTGGAAAAAAAGCATTCTTTTAGTTGTGATGTAGAGTTATTTTCCTAGAGGGCACACATGTATTGTGATTTAGTTTATATTGTAACCTCCTCCTGCATTTTCTGTCACCCACTGATAGCATAGCAGTGAAATTATGCTAACAATCTGGGAGGGATGTTTTATATGATTCATTTAGGAATATCAGCATTCTTAGAAAGAATAATTGATCAAAGTTAGCTCATGATTTAAAATTTTTAAACACTCTTTTTGTGCAATTCTTTATTTATAACCAAATAATTGAAGACCCATATGTTTAGTAGAAATAAGTCTCCCTTGGCATTGATTTTTAAGTTGTTTAGATTTTTTAAGAGTATATATATATATATAATGATTATTATTACTACATACGATGGGCATCTATATTCATCTTTAATAATCAGGTCTGCTAATTCTCATATTGAAAGGAATTTGTTTAAATAGGGAAGTTTTTCCACCCTTAATGTTAATATAATTGAGATTTTTTTTGTCATAGAAGAACAAAGCAGAATTACTATAGGAAACTGAAAGCTTTTTTTCTATTGAATCTAAATTTCTTTCACCAACAAATTCATCTGTTAATTGCTGTTTGAATGTACAATTGATATCTTCAAATACCCTTAAATAAAATGTTAAGAGAAAAGTACAATATACAGTAAGCATATATATATAGATGTTATCAGTATCTCAACGTTTCCATCTTCTCTTATCCCTTCAATAGTATCAAATCAATTAAGTGCATTCAGATAATGCTGTTAAATGAAGAGTTGTTATTTGAAGACATAATGATTAAAAATAACATTGATTAGGTTAATTAGCATTGATTAGATTTATAAAGTGGTTGATATTGGTGATGTCACAGATGGTTAAATCTTTCACATTTAGGGTTGCTACCCTCAGTGAAAGTTTGGAGACCTGGATGGAAATGAGACTAGTAGTCTGGAATTCTTTGGAACAGGGTCCTGGGTAGTAATTTCTTAGGGATTGGTAGAAAGGAGTTGTTCCAGATTATAGTTATGGTTTGACCAGCCTGGAGCATACTTTCTCCCAATGAAAGACTCCCAAGTCTCTCTGGAGTCTTCTTGAAGCTTTGACTATGGTATTTTTCTTATCCCTAGGTAAAGATTGGTTGCTCATAGTGTTGGTGGGGGCAAGGACATATGGCCCCTTCTTTATAGAGGTTATTTCCCTAGTTAATAATAGCAGGGCTTAGATTAGAAGACTATGACACTCTGAACTCTAATTACAAATGACCTAACATTGGGTTTCAGAAAAAGCAACATGGTGGAGTAAAGAGAGAGATGATCTTAAAATCTCAAGTCCAAGGTGGACTAAGTTCTGTTTTACAAATTTGCCATCAGTCTATTTCCTCATCTATGAAACAAGGATAACACTTTAATTACCTTTAAGAAATGTATTATGGGGGCATCCAGGTAGCACAGTGAGTAAGAGCACCGGCTCCAGTGTCAGGATAACCTGGGGATCAAATCCAGGCTCGAATACTTAGCACCACACCTAGAAATAACTGGCCATGTAACCTTGAACAAGTTACTTAATCCTCATTGCTTAAGAAAAATAAAGAAATGTATTATGAAAATCTTAAAATGTTACAAAAATGTTATAATTATTAGATATTTGCTTTTATTGTTGATCATCCCAAAATATGATATAGAACTCTTAGGGAAGAATCTTTGAATGCAGACTTGCATCTGTTTTGCAATTTATAATCTGTGAGAGGTACCTGGAGACACTGAGAGGTTAAATGACTTGCCCTGATTGATACAGACACTAAGAATTAGTAGAAAGACATGAAGCCCTATCTTCCTAACTTCTAGGTCAACCCTCTAGCCTCCATAATACTTTTGGATTCATATCACAGAACTAGAAAATAACTACATTGACCATCTAGTTCAACCTAAAGACAAAGAATACATAAATACATATATACATACATATGTATGTATATGCACATATATATGTATATGTGTACATATATTTTGTTTCTGTATATATGCATATATACATACATATGTGTGTATGCATATATACATACATATGTGTGTATATACAGGCAAATGGTTATCTAGTTCTTGCTTGAAGAACTGCAATTAGAGGAAACCTATCACCCCTTAAAGGGATCTCATTCCACTTTTGAATAGCTCAAATTATTTTGAATATTCTTTCCCCCTCACATCTTACCTATATGTTCTTTCGTACGTCTACCCAATCATCCTAATTCTGCCCCCTAAATCCAAACATAATCATTTTAATAAATCTTCTGCATAGCAGCGCTTCAAATTCTTGAAAAGAGCTACGGTGTCACTTCTGCATCTTCTCCATTTTAAATATCCCTTCTTCCTATGTACTCACTGTACTGGTGAAAACTTAAACTTTAGTCCTATGGTAGCAATGCCAGCATGACTGGTCCTGACCCTTTTTAAATAGTTCAGAAAAAATGTTTTATTTTCATTTCTATGACAGCTAATTCCCTTAGTTATAGGGAGAAACTTTTAAGCACCCTTTCTAAGAAAAAATCACCTCAGCTAGAGTTTAGATTTTCTGTTTTTCCTGTGTATTCTTGTGATTATGAGTTGTTTGTCGAAAATGATGACTTTCTTCATGATAGAACATTACAATGAACAGTGTCCCTTTGTTAGACATTCTCCATTGGCCAACCTTTCCTCAATACATGACTTAAAGAAAAGTAATAACAGATAGCTTAAATAAATCCCTCTTTTGTTTTCCTCACATGTCTTCAATGGGGATGGGTTTGTACAAGAAAGCTTCTGCTTCCCCTTACTAAACTACAGAGCATTATAAATATGATCATCGATCTCCCATGGCTTTCAAGTTTCTGGATACGTGGAACTAGGGATGGCTACATTAAGCAAGGGACATACGACTTTAATAAAAATTATGCATTTGTGACAGTTCTCTAGGTGCTAGATATAAAGTAAAATAATTGCATTGAATGTGTTTTTTTCTTGGGATTTAGAAGCTTCTGTATGTGAAAAAAAAAGTCTGGGGCTGAAATCCATAAAAACTCAATTAACAAAGAATTCCCAATAAAAATATGCAATAAAGAAAATGACTACTTCCCCAAATTATGTACAGACTTTTCCTTCTGTCCCTCAAGAAGAAGTTAAACACATCCATCAATGGAAATCTATCTTAGTTGGGGCAATTAAAACAATGCTACCTCTATTAGGCTGCTTCTCCCACTCTATATAAATATCTTTCTTCATTTTATACCCTTTTACTTCCCAAAGCCTTCTGCATTAAAAAAAAAATTATATAGTTCATATCCCTTATTCCCCAAACTGTTTCTTCCTCCTTTTTTCTCATTCATCCACTTCAACCAGCTACTTTCCTGCCCTGCTTCAAAAGAAATCCTTAATCACACAATCTCTATACTTGGGGTTCCAGTTAACATTCTAATAGGCCATATACTGGGATGTAACCCCAGTGGCAGTATTGTTACCATCCACACCTCATTAAGGCAAAGTGGTTACAATCTTACCAGAAGTTTCCATAAGTGTAGAGAGCACCTACTTCAATTTCAAGAGTTATATACTGTTATACATTATTACAACACACTATATGCTGACATGAATAAATTGTTGTGATGTCATGCCCAGGAACCTGTGCAATGCTGGTTTGTAGCCTGCAATGGAACTCCAAAGGATCTGGATGATAATCACCAGTTCTTCTGATAGTTGGGTAGCAATTAGTCAAAGCTGGCTTCACTCTATGACCTGGAAACATAGATTGGACCAAGATAAATACCTCCAAAATGACAAATATCTCTAAGTATTATTCATAAAGTGAAGCAAATATTTGAATGCCACTAAAGAATGGCCCTGTCTACTATGTATTACAAGAAGCAGTAGGAACTTTTCCAGGGGGACTCAAAAATAGAAAAACAATAATTTCCTTTTAAAAAAAGAAATTAATATAATTATCACAACATTCAAAAGGGATATACATAGATAGAGGGTGTGTATGTAAATGAACTAATCTGATGAAAAAATATCTTATTAAGGGGTACAAAGGTTCTGTCATGGGAGAAAATGAAAGGATGAGGTAGAAATAGGTAAAGTATGCCACCCAAAGAGGCATAAAAACATAATATAGTAGAGGGGAAGGAGGGAAGGAGATGAACATCATATGAACTTTATTCTCATGGGATCTGGTTCAAAGAGGGATCAACATAATCAGTTAAATTTAGGATCCCAACTTGAAAAGACACACAAACTCATTACAATAGAGATAAAGTAGGGAGGAAGAGGATCACTGTATGAAATTTACTCTCATTGGTTTGAGTTCAAGGAGGGAAAAAATACTCTGTTAAGTATAAAAGTCCATTGTGCCCTACAGGCAGTAAGAGGAGTGAGAGGAGGAGGCACAAAGAGGGAGGGGGGTAGAAGGGAGTGAAATAGTAGTAAGGGGAAAGGATAGGTAAAGAGGGGGCACAAGGAAGGAATACTGAAGGAGATGGTGGTCAAAAGGAAAACTCTTAAGGAGGGGAAGGGAGAAGAAAAAAACAAAAACAGGGGAGGGAACAGGATAGAGGGTAAGACACAGATAATCATTATAACTGTGAATGTGAATGGGATGAACTCTCCCATAAAACAGAGGTGGATAGCAGAATGGATTAAAAACCATAATTCTACAATGTGCTGTGTACAAGAAAAACATTTGAAACAAGGGGATATGCACAGGGTAAATGTAAAAGACTGGAGTAGAATATATTATGCTTCAGCTAAAGTAAAAAAAAAGCAGGGGTAGCAATCTTTATGTCAGAAAGCAAAAGCAATAATAGATCTAATTAAAAGAGATAAGGAAGGAAACTGTATCCTGCCACAAGGAGCCATCAAAAATGAAGCAATATTATTACTTAACATATATGTACCAAGGGGTATAGTATCCAAATTCCTAGAGGAGAATTTAAGGGAATTAGAGAAAGAAATAGATAGTAAAACTATACTAGTAGGGGGACCTCAATCTCCCCCTCTCTGAACTTGATAATCTAACCTCAAAAGAAACAAGTTAAAGAGGCAAATACAATTTTAGAGAGGCTAGATATGATAGATGTTTGGAGAATCCTGAATGGGGATCAAAAGGAATATACCTTCCTTTCAGTGGTACATGGTACCTACACAAAAATCGTTCATAAAGGCAGAAATATTAAATGCATAATTCTCAAATCATGATACAATGAAATTCATATGCAATAAAGGGCCATGGAAAGATAGACTAAAAACTAATTGGAAACTAAATAATTGAATCTTAAAGAATGAGTGGGTCAAACAAGAAATTATAGAAATAATCACTAACTTCATTCAAGAGAATGAAATTAATGAAGCAGCATACCAAAAGTTGTGTTATGTAGCAAAGGAAGCTCTTGGGGGAAGTTTTCTGTTCCTGAATGCATCCATGAATAAATTAGAGAAATGGAGGTCAATGACTTGGGCATGCAATTGAAAAAGCTAGAAAAAGAACAAATTGAAAATCCCCAAAGAAATACTAAATTAGAAATAATGAAAACCAAAGGAGAGATTAATAAAACTGAAATTATACAACCATTGAATTAATAAATAAACCTAATAGGTAGTTTTATAAAAAAAAAACAATAAAATTGATAGATCTTTAGTCAATATGACAAAAAAAGAAAGAAGAAACCCAAAGTATCAAAAATGAAAAGGGTGAATCTATGTCCAGTGAAGAGAAAATTAAAACAATAACTGAGAATTATTTTGTCCAATTGTATGCACATAAATTAGACATTCTTTGTGAAATGGATGAATATTTACAAAAATATAAGTTTCCTGGATTAACTGAAGAGGAAATAAATTACTTAAATAACCCCATCTCAGAAAAAGAAATGGAACAAGTCATCAACAAACTCCCAAGGAAAAAATCTCCAGGGCCAGATGGATTTACTAATGAATTCTAACAAACATTTAAAGAACAATTTTAATGATAATGTAATTTTGAATTTGAGGATACCTTTGTGTTGGCAAAAGTAGCAGGTATTTGGCACTTAGTAACTGATCAAGCCTCTATTGGGGAAACGGGAAGTATGAACTCCTGTCTCCTGTTACTGATGTAACAGGAAGAGGTTGGCTGAAACAGGAATCTAATGCTGTATGTACATAAAGAAAAGCCCCAGAGAGGCACAGTCAGAATTTTCTTGAGACCAGAATCAGGTGGCAGAGCAGCTGCAGAAGAGAGAATGGAGAACTGAGCCAGAATTTCCTGAGAACTTGTGGTGTTGGAGCTTCTTAATAGGACCCAGCAGCGAGGAGCCCAGAGCCAGGAGCCCAGGTGACTTAGGAAGCATGACTGGGATGCTGAGACTTTGTTTGTGGCTTTGTTGAGCCTTGGATTCCTGGAAGCAAAAATGGTGAAGGATCTGGCATGGATTAGACCCTGTGAACTTCAGTGTCGAGGATGACCTGCCCAGAGAGCTGGTCAAGGAACTGGGAGCTGTCTGCCATTGAACCCAGGTGACAGTTTGTTGAATCCAGGAAGAATCTGGGACCATGGAAGGGGATCCAGGGAATCTTAGAACAGGCCCCAAGTCAAGATGAAAAGACCTCTCCTTGGCTACTGAGTAATTATGGAATTATAGTTTACTAGTGATCTAAGGGGTGGAGGGCTTTGTGTATGATATTTAGTAATTGATTGCTGAATAAAAGACTGATTGAGTTAATCAAGACTTTGGCCCAAGAGTGGAAGACTTTGACTATTGTACTTTGAGATACTATTACTGATAAGTGACTGATTCAGTTAACTTAGTTGCCCCATGAGTGGAAGACTTTGACTTGTATTTTAAGACTATGTTGGGAATATTATATTGTGAATTTTCTATGATAAGTTGTAATATTGTGAATGCTTGTACCTTGATTTTCTGTGAAAGTTTTGCTTTGATTTGTTATGGAATAAATAGAGTGATCACTATACTGCATAATCAGAAACTTAGAAGTTGTTCACAGTAGCATTCTTCTGGAAAGCTGCTTGTGCATGGCATTACAACAATTGATTTCAATACTCTACAAACTATTTGGAAAAACTGGTGAAGAAGGAGTACTACCAAATTCTTTTTATGATACAAATATGGTACTGATACTTGAATCAGGAAGAGACAAAATTGAGAAAGAAAACTGTAGACCAATTTCCCTCATGAATATAGATGCAAAAATTTTAAATAAAATAGTATCAGAAAGACAACAGCAACTTATCACAAAAACAATACACTTTGATAAGGTAGGATTTATTCCAGGAATTCAAGGATGGTTCAATATTAGGTAAACCATCAGTATAATTGATCATATCAACAACAAAACTAGCAGAAACCATATGATCATCTCAATAGATGCAGAAAAGGCTTTTAACAAAATACAACATCCATTCCTATTAAAAACATTAAAAACTATAGGAATAAATGGAGTCTTCCTTAAAATAATAGGTAGCATCCACTTAAAGCCATCAGCAAGTATTATATGTAATGGGGATAAGCTAGAAGCATTTCCAATAAGATCAGGGGTGAAATGAGGATGTCCCTCTTATTCAATCTAGTACTAGAAATATTAGCAGTAGCAATTAGAGAAGAAAAAGCAATCAAAGGAATCAAATTAGGCAAAGAAGAGACTAAGCTATCACTCTTTGTAGATGGCATGATGATATACTTAGAGAATCCTAGAGAATCAAGTAAAAAACTACTTGAGATAATAAATAAATTTGGCAAAGTTGTAGGATATAAAATAAAGTCAAACAAATCCTCAGCATTCCTATAATTTCTAACAAAATCCAACAGCAAGGGATAGAAAGAGAAATCCCATTAAAAGTTACAGTAGGTATTATAAAATATTTGGGAATCTACCTACCATAACAAACCTAGGACCTGTGTGAACACTACTACAAAACACTTTTCACACAAATAAAGTCAGATCTAACTAACTGGAAAAACATGAACTTCTAGTGGCTGGGTCAAGCTAATATAATAAAAATGTAAATTAAATTACATACTTAATGCCATGGAAATCAATCTACCAAAAATTACTTAATGGTGCTAGAAAAAATAGTAACAAAATTCATTTGGAACAGCAAAAGGTCCAGGAAATCAAGGGAATTAATGAAAAGAAATGCTAGGGAAAGTGGCCTAGCCATGCCAGATTTTAATCTTTATTATAAAGCAGCAGTCACCAAAACTACTTGATACTGGCTGAGGAATAGAGGAGAAGATCAATGGAATAGATGGGGTACATAAGACTCAGCAGTCAATGACTAGAGTAATGTACTATTTAATAAACCCAAATACCCCAGTTTCTGTGATAAGAACTCACTATTTAACAAAAACTTCTGGGAAAACTGGAATATGGCATGGCAGAACCTGGACATAGACACTGTATACTAAAATCAAGTCTAAATGGGTGCATGATCTAGGTATAAAGGCTGACATTGTAAGCAATCTGAAAAAGCAAGGAAGAGTTTACCTGTCCGATTTATGGATAATGGAAGACTTTATGACCAAAAAAAAAAGAGTTAGAAAGCATTATAAAGTGCAAAATGTATAATTTTGGTTATATTAAATTGAAGTTTCTGTACAAACAAAGGTAATGTAACCAAGATTAAGAGGAAAGTAGGAAACTGAGAAAATATTTTACAATCATAGTCTCTGATAAAGGCTTCATTTCTAAAATATACAAGGAATTGAGTCAAATCTATAAGAATACAAATAATTCCCCTTTTGATAAATGGTCAAAGGAAATGAACAGGCAGTTTTCAGAGGAAGAAATTAGGTATCTATAAGCATATGAAAAAATACTCTAAATCACCCTTGATTAGAGAAATGCAAATCAGAACAACTCTGAGGTGTCACATATCATCAGTCAGATTGGCTAAGATGACAAAACAGGAAAATGACAAATGCTGGAGAGGTTGGGGGGAAATGAGAACACTAATGCATTATTGTTGAAGTTGTGAACTGATTCAACCATTCTGGAGAGAAATCTGGAACCATGCCCAAAGGGCTATAAATAATACATACCCTTTGACCCAGCAATACCACTTCTAGGGTTGTATCCCAAAGAGATCACAGAAGCAGGAGGATCCTCCGTATGTACAAAAATATTTATAGAAGCTCTTTTTGTGGTGGAAAAGCTTTGGAAATTAAGGGGATGGCCATCAATGGGGGAATAGCTAAACAAGTTGTGTTATATGAATGTAATGAAATACCATTGTGCTATGAGAAGTGAGGAGCAGAAAGACTTCATACTTAACTGGAAATACTTATACAAACTTATGTTGAGTGAGAAGAGCAGAACCAGGAGAAATTTGTACGGAATTGCAGACACAATATATGTGTGATGACCAATTTTGATAGACTGGACTTTTCTCAGCAATGCAAGTTTATTAGAAAACTCCAAAAGACTCATTATGGAAAGAGATTTCTACATTCAGAGAAATAACTAGAAAGAACAGAGGTTGAATGCAGACTAAAGCAAACTACCTGCTCTCTTTCTTTTTATTATTTGGTTTTGTTTCCTCTTTCGCATTGTTCATTCCATAGGTTACAATCCTTCTTTACAATCTGACTAATGTCCAATGTGAAAATATTAGCAGATCCTATACTTGATTTCGTGCCACCATGGGCAGGGGGGAGTAGAGGGAGAAAATTTGAAACTCAAGGGATTGTGGAACTAAATCTTGCAAACTAAAAGTAAACAAACAAATTAATAAAGACCCAAAAAAGAGAGAAATATGTATAATCCTTTCTATTATCCCCCAGCAATTGTTAGGGATCTACCAGACTAACTTTTCTAAAGTTGCATTGAGGTCACTACCTACCTTCTTTTTTACTTTATTTGTTAATTTTTTCTTCATCTGAAAGGGAAACATTAACGTCACAAACTAAAATACTTTTGCTGACTATTCCTCCTTGTAATTACGTTAACTTACTTTAATTACTTAGATGCTCTGCCATTCAGCGTATATATGTTAAGTACTGGAATTTCATAATGTATGGTGCCTTTCAAAAATTTTGTTTTTCCTTCTTATACTGCTTAACCATGTCTATTTTTCCCCCTTTTTCTGTGCCTTCAATCATGACTAGTACTGCAGCTTTTTTTCAATTGGATTGAAGCATGACAATTCTTATTCAATCTCTGATTCTAACTCTCAATGAATCTTTGTTTTAAGAGTGTGTTTAAAAAAAACATGATGTTAAATTCTTCTTTCTAATACATTACAGTACTCTTTTGATTTTATGACTTAGGTTATCCCATTAATGTTCATAGTTATGATCAATTATGTATAATTCTTCATAATATCTTTTTTATATTTTTCCTTTTCCTTTGCTCCCTGTAACTCCCTTTACAAAGAATAAGGTGATGAAAGGAATGAAATTCAATAAGCATTAGTAATGTAGAATTGAAGTTGACTGATCCCATAACACTGCCCCTCCTATTTTCATGTCTATAGACATCAATAATTTGATTTTATGCTTTCGATATTTACATTTCATTTTCACTTCATCACCTACTCAGTGATGTTGAAGTTTGATTTTTCTTGTGATTCTTACCTTCCTGATTTTATCCTTGCTCTTAAATCTTTCTCTTTCCTACCTCTCCCTTTCCCTATCTTTTTTTCTGTTGAGTAATGTATTTTGATACCAAACAATGAGTGCATGCATTTTGTGTGTTCCACCCCCCTCTTTCCAGTTTAGATAAAAGATTCATGAGATATTTCCTATTTTTGATGTTTATACACTCTTCTTCACACTAAGCCTGATCACAAGAAAAAGTTATTCCCTTCCCCAATTTCTCATTTTTTCACTATGTATTCATGTTTTTTTGTCACATTTTCTCTCCCTCCCCCCCATGGCAGCATATAGTCAACTATAGGATCTGTAAATACTTTCACATTATACTTTAGTCAGGTTATAAAGACAGATTGTATCAGATGGAATGAAAAATGGTAAAGGGGACATAAAACCAAACAAGAGAAGAAAAAAGATTGGGTATTTTGCTTCCACCTGGATACAAACTCAGTTCTTTCTAGTTCTTTCTCTGGATGCACATATTTCTCTCCATTATGAGTCTTTTGGGATTGACTTATATCACTGCATTGCTGAGAAGAGACCAGTCTATCGAAGTTGGTCATCACACATACATTATGTCTGTAATTGTGTACAAATTTCTCCTGGTTCTACTCTTCTTACTCAGCATCAGTTTGTATAAGCCTCTCCAGGTAAATATGAAGACTGCCTGCTCTTTGTTTCTTATGGCACAATAGTATTCCATAACATGCATATACCACAACTTCTTCAGCCATTCCCCAATTGAGGGGCAACCCCTTACTATTTGTATTTCTTTACTATTTGAATTATTTCTTTCTGATTTCTTAATGTTATTTTTTTCTATAACTTCTTTTTTTAGCTGCATTGGGAAGACTGTTCTGTGAGGTATGAAAGAAGGGGATGCTCTTTTCCCCACTCCAAAGAGTAGCAATGAACACGTGATAGCTAAAGCATATGAAACTGTTTGGGTAACTCAAAAATTGTATCTTAGATCCAAACTGTCTTTTCTGCTTTTTTTGTCTGTTTCATTGATCATAAGTGATCAACAATTATGATACATGCATTTTCAGTCATGAAACACAGTATGCAAGTCACAAAGATGTAGAGTCTTTCGGTACTTTGTGCAGAATTAAGTAAAAACAAGATGAAGTTTGTAAATCAGAAAATAAAAATATATTACCAAAAGGTAGAATTTTTACCCCTGTCCAAAATTCCAGAATATGTGTATATGGAAGGTCTTGTTTAAAGAGTGCATAAGCAAACTGAAGTATGAAATGTCAATTTAGCTCTCCTGTAACATGCTTTATCTTTTGATTATTTTAATTCAAGACCTCCTGGGAGAATATGACAGCATTTAAAAGTATTTTTGTTATAGACACAAAAATGTGTATGTTTGAATGTGTGTGTGTAGTGTCCCTCTTGTGTAGAGGAAATAAATAACTGTCACTGGGGTCAGAATCAAGATGGTGGAGTAGAAGCAGGACCTCCCCACTGCTCCGGCATCCACCTTCCCCAATCAATGTAAAAAGGGGACTCTAAACAAACTTTAGAGCTGCATAACCCACAAAATTACACAGAGAAGCTAACCTCCCACTGAGGACAGCCCAGCAGGCCCACAGGAATCTGACAGCACATTGCTATGGGAGTCTAGCCCAGCCCCACATCAAGGCTTTCGCCCCAGGGTGGGCCTGACCAGCCTCCGCTGCCAGCCAGAGGGGACTCCAGATCAGCAGCAGCTGTGGCAGTTTCCAGATTTATCAACACATTGATGCAAAGGACAAAGTGAGAGGTCAGTGCAGTCTGGACTTTGGGACCCAGTAAGTGGGAGTGCATGGCTTTAGCGCTTGGGGCAAGAAGCCATTGAGACAATAGCACAGCCAACCAGAAACATGTGGCAGCTTCAGCTCCTCCTGAGTGTAGGGGGAACAAGCACCAGACCAGGGGGTAATCGATCTTGCTTTAACCTTCTTGGATCTGGATTGCAGTCAATGGTGGAGGTCCTGGGGTGTGTGCCCATATTGTCAGAGCATGTGGAGACCTCAGAGAGGGCATTTAATACTTCCAGAAGCTGAGAAAACCCCAGTATTTGGGATGAAAGCTCCCCTGTCTGGTGGCAGAGTCCTACTGTGGCAAAAAGCCCAGGGGTCAAGTGACTGTGGGGCAACATGACCAGGTAAAGGAAACAAAGCAGATAGAAGATTCCAACATTACACTCCTATTTTGGGGACAAAAAGGAGCAAAGCATAGAACAGGAGGAAGACTGTGAAGTCAGAACTCCTGCACCAAAAGCTTCAAAGGAAAATACGAGCTGGTTACAGGCCATAGGGAACCTTAAGAAGCAGATAAGAGAAGTGGAGGAAAAATTAGGAAGAAAAATGAGAACAATGCAAAAAAATTACGAAATGAGAGAAAACAGCCTGACTGAGGAAAATTACACCTTATAAAATAGACAAACTCAAATGGCAAAAGAGGCTCAAAAAGGCAAGGAGGCGAAGAATGCCTTAAAAAGCTGAATTTGTGAGATGGAAAAAAAATCTCAAAAGTTCAATGAGGAGAATCATTGCAACAGAATTAGATTGGAGCAAATACAAGCTAATGACTTTATGAGAAATCAACATGCTGTTAAACACATGAAAGAATAGAAGGCAATGTGAAATATCTCATGGGAAAAAATCCACTGACCTGGAAAATAGATTCAGGAGAGAGAATTAAAAAATTATTGGACTACCTGAAAGCCACAATCAAAGTAAGAACCTAGAAATCATCGTCCAGGAAGTTCTGAAATAAAACTGCTCTGATGTTTTAGAACCAGAGGGAAAAATAGTGGTTCAAAGAATCCACTGATCACCTCCTGAAAAAGATCCCAAAAAGAAAACTCCTAGGAATATTATAGCCAGGTTCCAGATTTCCTGGATAAAGGAGAGAATATTACAAGCAGTGAAGAAGAAACAATTTGAATATTGTAGAAATACAATCAGGATAACACAGGATCTGGAAGCTTATACACTGAGGGATTGAAAGGCTTGGAATATGATATTCCAGAGGTCCAAGGAACTGGGATTAAAACCAAGAGTCACCTACCCAGCAAAACTGAGTATCATGTTTCAGGGGAAAATATGGTCATTCAGTACTTTAAAAACCAGAGTTGAATAGAAAATTTGACATTCAGATACAAGAAGCAAGAGAAGCATGAGAAGGTAAACAGGGAAAAGAAATCATAAAGAACTTATCAAAGTTGAACTATTAACATTCCTACACGGAAAAACAATAATTGTAACTTATGAAACTTTTCTCAGTAGTTGAAGGGTATAGAAATATATATGTCTATCTATGAGGGTATATGGGCATATGAATGAATATATGTATACATGGTATATGTATTCACAGGTATACATAAATAGAGGGCACAGGAGCAATTTAATAGCAAGGGATGATATTTAAAAGGTGAAATTAAGAGGTGAAAGAGGAATATAATGAGAGGAGATGGGGAGAGACAGAATGGAGTAAACTATATCATATAGAAGAGGCAAGGGAAAATGGTTACAATGGAGGGGAAGAATAGGAAGGCAAAATCTTGTTCCCATTGAATTAGCCTTGAGGAGATAATTAAATACACACTAAATAGGGTATCTCACCCTCCAGGAGAGTAGGGGGAGAAGGGGATGATAGGGAGGATGATGGAAGGAAAGACGGGCTGGTAGGGAAGGAAGTTGGAAGCACCCACTTTTGAAAACAGACAGGATCAAAGTAGAGAATAGAAAAAGTGAGAGGTGGGATAGGAGGGAGGGAGGGAAATATAGTCAGTCTTTTACAATATATCTACTATGTTATTGTTTTTCATTAGCTACACATGTAAAATCTATACTGAACTGCTTATCTTCCCAGGAAGGGTGGGTGACAAGGGAGAAAGGGAATGAATCTGGAACTCAGAGTTTCAAAATCAAATATTCAAATATATATATATATATATATATATATAAACATACACACACAGACATATATATATGTGTGTATATATATATACTTTATTAATATTATTTTACATGTAATTGGAAAATAAGATATACAGGCCCTGGGGCATAGAGATCCACTGAAAAAGTCGAAAGGGGTATGGGAGAGAGCAGATTGGAGGAGGGGATATCCTGTGGGACTGTTATTTTTGGTCAGTGGGTAGGGGAAAAATGGCGAGAAAATTTGTAACTCAACATCTGGCAGAAATGAATGATGTAAATCAGAAACTAATAAAGCATTTGAAAAATTAAAAAAAAGAACTAGATATATGTTTTATAATTGAATCAAATTTGGCTTCAAATAACTTTCTATTCTCATCTTGGGGAAACCATAGATATGAGTCACACCTAAGGTGTCAGAAGAAGGGAAAAGCATTCATTAAGCACAATTTTAAGTGCCATGCACAATGTTAAGAGTACTACAAGTTTTCCTCATAATAACCCTATGAGGTAGGTTACTTTAGTATTACATTGAAGAAATGGAGATTAACAAAAATAAAGTGATTTGCCCAGCGTCACACTATTAAATCTCTGAAAAAGGATTTGAACTCACATCTACCAGATCCATACCCAGCATGGAGCAAAAGAGGTAAATGAAGTCAAGTCAATAAGCATTTATTAAACACCAACTACATGCTAGAGTCTGTGCCAATCACTGACAATCTAAAGAAATGTTGTCTTTTAAAGCGCTCATAGTCTAATGGGATTGGTAGTTTCCAAACTTCTATGAACAGACAAGACCTATATGGGATAAAAAGGGAAGGTATTAGCATTAAAGGGGGTCAAGAATGACTTCTTGCAGAATGTGAGACTTAGCTGAAACTTGAAGCAAACCAGTGAAACTAGAAGGAGAAGATATAAAAAAAGAGAATTAGTGGCATGGGGGACATTCAATGCAAATGTATGAAGTTTGGAAGTGAAATGTTGTGTGCAAGTATCAGAAAGGAATTCATTATCACTGAATCATAGAATATATCCAGGACGTTGAAGTGTGAGGAAACTGCAAAGACTAGAAGACCCAGTTTATGAAGAGTTTTAAAAGCCAAAATATTTTATAATAGAAGTGGGAGGCAATAGAGCACCACTGGAGATTACTGATAGTTCAAGATGTTGGTGTGTGGTAAAGGGGAGATATTTTGGGTAGGGAGAACAATCAGAAAGCTATTGAATTTGTTAAACATGAAGTGATGAAAACCTATACTAGGGTAATGGGAGTGTAATAGGAAGCAATGAGACATATAAGAGTTATACGTAGGTAGAATCAATAGAACTCTGCAAATAATTGGATATAGAAGGGTGAGAAAGTAAGAAGTTAAGGATAAAACCTATGTTGTACACATGAATAACTGGGAAGACAGTAGTATCTTCAACAATAATAGATAAATCAAAAAGAGGGGTTTGGGAAAAAATATAATTAATTTTGTTTTTATCATGTTGAATTTAAGATATCTATAAGACAACCAATTTAAAATGTTTAATAGACAGTGGGAGATGTAAGACTAGAGGTTGTGTCTGGATAGGTAGATTTGAGAATCACCAGAATAAAGATGTTAACTAAAGTCATGGGAACTGATATCACCAAGTGAAATAGCATAGAGAAGAGAGCCCAGGACAGTCTTGGCCTCACACATAAGTAGTTCTCCCCACCTGGATGATGGAGCATGAAGATGCAGAAAAAAAGACTGAGGAGCCATCAGAAATAGAGGAGAACTAGGAGAGTACAGTGTGAGAGGAAAAAAAACAAGGAAGAAATGAATATCCAGGAAAAGAGGGTAATCGACAGTGAAAAAAGACTGAAGAAAGATAAGCAAAGGTCATTAGCTTTGGTGACTAGGGAGTCATTGCTAACTTTGGATTGAGGAGTTTCAATTGAATAATGAGTTTGGAAGCTATAGTGCAGAGTTAAATTGAGAGGAAAGGAAGTTAAGAAAAGAATAGGGGGGCGGCCAGGTAGCACAGCAAGTAAGAGCACCGGCTCCAGTGTCAGACTGACCTGGAGATCGAATCCCGGGCTCAGACACTCAGCACCACACCCAGAAATAATAACTGGCCGTGTAACCTTGAGCAAGTTACTTAACCCCGATTGCTTAAAAAAAAAAATAGGACAAAAATTTGAAGCACTTACTAAAAGATGTCTTTCTTTAGGAGTTTAACTAAGAAAGGGTGGAAAGATGTAGGATAATATATAACGGTGAAAGACAGCTCAAATGAAATGTCTTTGAGGATGGGGAACACATAGGTATGTTTGTAGCAGAGTCAGACAGGAAGAGATTGAAGGTTAGTGAGAAAGTAGGGATGACAGAACAATCTGTTGGAGAAGATGGGACAGAATGGAATCACTTATGTATGTTAAGAAATTAATCTTGGCATGGAGGAAAGCCAGCTCTCACTGTGATACAGGAATGAAAGAGGAGAAAGTAGCAGAAGGTATTTGAGCAATGTGAGCTGAGGAGGAGTTGAAGAGGAAACTTTTTTGCAAATAACCCCAATATTTTCACTAAAATATGAAAATAAGTTTTTCAGATGATAAGGTAAGAAAATAAACCCGGCTCTTCATTTAGGTGTTCAGGCAATCCCTGGACTGAAAAAATAGTCCCTATTTGTGTAAGTCCAGAGCAGAAGAATTCCTTAGCAGAGAGGGGAAAGGGGTAGTGCATCAGTCATCTAGGCCCAGCATCAGGATCTAATTTTGTCCTATGCTCTAAATGTAAATATGCTAAAATATTTAGTGGAGCAGCAGATTATATCTGTAAATCTGACAGGTAAAAATTTCCATGTCCCTGTAAATTACTTATGATATCACTCTTTATGTCAAAAATAGGTGCCCACTTTGACTTAATCTTGGTAGAAGAGGTGAGATATTTGTCAATATCTAGTTTGTGTCAAACTGCTTTCCAGTTTTCTCACAATTTTTGTCCAATAGTGAGCTCTTGTCCCCAAAACTTGGATGTTTGCTTTTATCAAACATTAAATGAGCATGGTCATTTTCTACTATGATGTACCTAACCTATTCACTATAACCTATTCGGCTATTTCTTAGTGAGTACTAGATTGTTTTCGTGATTACTGCTTTGTAATACAGTTTGAGATCAGGTACTTTGCCAGTCACCATCCTTCACATTTTCTCCATTAACGCCCTTGATAGTCTCAACTTTTTGTTCCTCCAGATGAATTTTATTATGATATTTTCTAGCTCTCTAAATATTTTTAGTAGTTTGATTGGTATTGCACTGAGTAAGTAAACTAATTTAGGCAGAAATGTCATTTTTAACATATTGCCTTAGCTTGCTCATGCGCAATCACTATTTCTCCAATTATTTAGATCTGACTTTATTTGTGAGGAAAGTGTTTTGTGAGTGACCATATAGTTCCTGGGTTTATCTTGCTGTGTAGAATCTCAAGTATTTTATATTGTCTACAATTATTTTAGATGAAATGTCTATTTCTATATCATTTTCTTGGACTTTGTTGGTAACATATAGAAATACTGATTTTTTTAATGTGTGCTTATTTTATATTCTGCAAGTTGTTAAATATTTCAATTAGTTCTTTTTAGTTGATTCTCTAGGATTCTGCAAATATGCCATCATTTCATCTGCAAGGAGATAGTTTCATTTCCTCATTGCTTATTTTAATTTCTTCATTTTTTGATATGTGCATGTCTTATTGCTAAAGCTAGCATTTCTTGTATGATATTAGATAATTATGGACATAATGGGCATTCTTGATTCAACTTTGATTTTGTTGGGAATGCTTCTAGCTTATCCCTGTTAAATATAATGCTTGTTAGTGGTTTAGATAGATATTATTATCATTTTAAGGAAAGTTCCATTTATTCTCATGCTTTCTAGACTTTTTAATAGTGATAAGTGTTTCATTTTGTCCAAAGCTCTTTTCAGCACCTATTGAGAAAATTATGATTGTTGTTGTTTTTTGTTGCTGATATCAATTATACTGATAGTTTTCCTAATACTAAAAGAGGCCTGCAAACCTGGGAGTAAGTTCACCTAGTCATAATGTATGATCTTTGTGCCATAACCTCCTTGCTGGAGTTTTATTTAAATGTTTTATATTAATATTATTTAGAGAAATTGGTCTATAGTTTTATTTCTCTATTTTTGCTTTTCCTGGTTTAGGTATTAGCACTATATTTGTATCATAGAAGGAATTGGATAGATTGAATTCTTTGTCTATTTTTCTAAGTAATTTTTATAGTACTGGAATTAATTGTTCTTTAGACATTTGGTAGAATTCTCTTGTGAATCTATCTGCTCCAGGGGATTTTTTTCTTAGGGCAGCCACTTATGTCTCATCCAATTTTTTTTTTTAAGGTAAGGCTAACTGAATATTCTTTCTTCTTTTGTTAATTTGAGAATTTATATTTTTATAAATATTCATCCTTTTTTACTTAAATTGTTAGATTCATTAGAATATAATTGGGCAAAATAGATCCTAATAGTTGATTTAATATTCATTTTCATTAGTGGTCAATTTAGGCTTTTTATTTTGATACTAGAATTGACTTTTTTTCCTTTTTCTTAAATTAAATTAATGAACATTGTAATCTATTTTATAATTTTTTCACAAAATTAGTTCCTAGTTTATTTATCAGTTTTATGGTTTTCCTACTTTCACATTCATTATCTTCTTTGATTTTCAGAATTTTTAATTCAAGGATTATTAATTTGTTCTTTTTCTTGTTGCATTATTGTTTATATTACATGCCTACTTCATTGGTCTTTTATATAATCCTTATATAATAAGACCCATTAATCTTATTGATGTAAAAGCTTAGAAATATAAATGATCCTGTAAGTACTACTTTGGCTACATCCCATAAATTTCGATGTGTTGTCTCATTTTTACCATTGATTGTTTCTATGATTTCTTCTTGCACCCATTCCTTCTTTAGAATTATTTAGTTTCCAATTAATTTTAATGACATACCCATGACCTTTTATTGAACATAATTTTATTGCATTATGATCTGAAAAGAATACTTTTAATGATTTTCATTTATGTATTTTTGGAGGTTTTTCATGCCCTTATACATGGTCAATTCTTGTGAAGTTGTCATGTAGAGCTGAAAAAGTGTATACTCCTTTCCATTTTGATTAAATTTTCTCCAGAGTTCTCTTACATTCATTTTTCCTCTATTCATCTAATTAGCTTCTTTCTTCTTCATTTAATGGTTAGATTTATCTAGTTGTGAAAATGTAAAATTTAGGTCACACACTAGTATGGTTTTGCTCTTTTCCCCTATAATTCATTTGATTTTTCCTTTAAAAGTTTGGATGCTATGCCATTTGGTGGATATGTTTAGTATTGATATTAGCTTATCATCTATAATACCTTTAAGCACAATGGAGTTTGCATGCTCATCTCTTTTAATTAGATATATTTTTCTTTTTCTTTTTTTTTGCTGAGATCCTGAGTGCTACCCCTTCTTCTTGTTTTTCTTTTGCCCTCAGCTAAAGTACAATAGAGTCCACTCAAATCCTTTATTTTTACTCTGTGTTTGTCCCTATTTCAACTATGTTTCTTGTTTTTTGGGGTAGATTATTCCCAGTCATAATCCTATCTTGTTTAGCTTCTAGAATGTTATATTCCTAGTCTTCAATTCCTTTAACTTGGAAAATGCTTTAACTTGGAAAATTTTGTGAGATCTTGACTGTTGTTCTATGATGTTTTATTTATTTCTTTCCAGTTGTTGACCTGAAGATCTGGAATTTAATTATAATATTCCTGAGAGTTTTTATTTGGGGAGTGGATTCTTCTATGGTTCTAGGACATCAAAGAAGTTTTCTTGTATAATTTCTTAAAATATGATGTCTAGACTTTTTTATCATGGCTTTCATGTAGTCCAATAATTCCTAGATTATCTCTCATTGATCTATTCTGCAAATCAGTTGTTTTCGAAATTTGATATTTAACATTTTCTTCTATTTTTCCATTCTTTTGATTTTTTTTTTCTGTCACATGAAATCATTAACTTCCATTTGTCCAATTCTAATTTTCTTTTGGCCTTTTTGGAGGGCAATTGGGGTTAAGTAATTTGGCCAAGATTACACGGCTAGTATTTTGTGTGGGTGTTAAGTGTCTCAGGCCCGAACCAAACTCGGGTCCTCTCCACTCCCAGGCCAGTGATTTACTCACTGCGCCACCTAGCCGCCCCCAATTCTAATTTTTAAGGAATTATTTTCTCTAGTGAGCTTTTTTATATTTCTTTTTCTTTTCCTATTTGGCCAGTTCCATTTTTAAAGGAGTTCTTTTCTTCAGTGATTTTTTTAAACTTCTATTCCATTTGGTGAATTCTGTTTTTTTCAAAGAGTTCCTCAGTAGTTTTTTTTGCATTTTTTTTACTATTTGCCTAATTCTGTGTTTTTTTAAAGATGTTATTTTCTTTGGAATCTTTGGTGTCTCTTTTACCAAGCTGTTCACTTTCTTTTCATATTTATTTTGCATCTCTCTCATTTCTTTTCCTAATTTTCTCTCCTCCTATTTACCTTTTTTAAAAGAGATCTTATAGGAATTATTATTGGACTTTTTATAACTTATATGTTTCTCTTAGGATTTTCTATTTTGATGTCATTGCCTTCTTCTGAGTTTGTGTCTTGATCATTCCTGTTACCACACAGACATTTTGTATAATTCGGTTCTTGTTTTTGTTGTTGTGTGTCCATTCTTTATATTTCTTGACTTTTAGCTTTATGTTAAAGTTGGGTTCTGCTCCATGGTTCAAGTGTTGTTTTTGTTTGTTTATTTGTTTGTTTTGTTTATGCTTTTTGGAGGGCGATTGGGGTTAAGTGACTTGCCCAAGGTCACATGGCTAGTTTTGTGTTAAGTGTCTGAGGAAGGGTTGGAACTCAGGTCCTCCTGACTCCAGGGCTGGTGCTCTATTCACTGCACCATCTAGCCGCCCCTAAGCTGTGGGTTTTTGTTGTTTTTGTTTGTTTTTTACTCTTATATTCAGGGCTAGTTCTGGGGATCTTTAAATTTTTTATGCTTCCAAGGTGGTATAATCTAAAGGGAGGTAGGATCACTGTTTTTTCTGGGCTGTTATCTGGCCTTACTCAGGAAAATTCCTTGTTTGCCTGAAGTCACAAGTGCTGGTGCTCTTCTTGGCCCAGGAACTATGATTCAGGTACCTGTTCTCTTCATCAGCTTCTTCTTGCACTGGAAACTATGACCCAGAACTGCATTTGGACAATTCAGTAGGATCCTGAACCCAGTGCCAGAAGAGTTCAGTGTAATTTCTTTCTGATCACTTCTCTGACCCCCTTAAAATCTGTGGCCTGACAGCTTCTGAAATCATTCCTTCTGACACTAGCATTGCAGCTACCTCCAAGGCTTGCTGCTGATGTTGCCACAGCATGGCTTGCACTATGCTCCAGGTCTGATCACCATTCATCTGTGACAGATGTTTCCTGCTGACCTCCCAAGTTGCCTTGGGCTAGAAATTTTTTTCTTCCTAAGCATTTGTTGGATCTACTACTCCAGAAGTTGATTTGTTATGCTATTTTAAAGTTGTTGGAGAGGAATTTGAGAGAGTTCAGGTGTTGAAGTATCCATTTATTATTAAAAAAAATTGTTAAAATGTAATACTAATTTAAGGAACAAAAAATCTTTAAAGATTATATTGGGCAATTTGCATTTTGATATACCTCAAAACATTCTTTGCTATTTCTCATTATTATAACTCAATTTATTCAACAATTCAAGTATAATCTCAATAATAACCTAGTGTCACTTTTCTGCTTATTCTCAGTGTTAGAACTTTTAAATTTGCAAGGGATTGGGGTGGGTAGGTGGCACAGTGAATAGAGCAGTGGCCCTGGAGTCAGCAGGACCTGGGTTCACATCTGGCCTCATGCAATTAACACATAAAAAAGCTAGTTGTGTGATATTGGGCAAGTCACTTAACCCCAATTGCCCTCCAAAAAGCAAAAAAAAAATTGCAAGGGATTTTAGAGGTCACTTAGAAAATTTTGCCCTGCCTCATCCCCATTTTATACAAAAAGAATCTGAAGCTCAGAAAGCTTAAGTGGTTTGCCCAAGATTACAAAGTGATAATTTAATGCTTGGACTTGAACTCAGGTCCTCTCTTTGTGTTTCCCCACACTGAAGCAAGGTACTGAACTTATTTTCTGATACTTCATATGTTTCTAGATTTGCTCAGCTGTTGTCCTCTCTGTGAGGTTTAAAGTATTAAAAATAACTTTACAGTCCTTGGGATGATGGGATTTGTCAATTAACTTGATTCCTATATTTAAGTTGAGAGGCTTTGTATGTATGCCCAAAATAGGATTCCACAGAATAGGGCCTTTCTTTGTCTATTTTTACTGATTAATTTGAACTAAAACTAAGGTTAAAGTCAAATATGTAGTAACTGTTCTCCCTACCAAATCTCTGTTCTTTCTTTTGTCTGCATTGTTTTTAACAGGAGAAAACTTAAAACATGATTTCTCTCCTTCCATGAAAGGCTATAAGTCTCAAGTTTCCTGGGTCTCATAGTTCCAAATCAGTTATTTTATTACATTATGAAATGTATTTTTTTTTCTTTTAGTACTTATTCCTTTTAGCCATAACGATTTCTCACACCAGGGAAAATGTTATCTGTAAGCAGCTTAACTTTTAACAGCCATTTATTAAGGGATTGTTTTTGAATGAGGATAGATTTTTAAAAATTCACAAGAAATTCCCAAATATAATAAAAATTGAGAAGTTGTTTTTTTGTATTAAATAGACACAGAATTAGAACAACAATGTTCTACCACACTAACAGCTATAACCACAGCAAAAAAAAATGTACCACCTTTTATATTTTGCGAAGGTCTCCAAGTAGTAGTTTCATTATGTGCTGCTCTGACTCATATCTTTGTGACACTTTATAATCCACTCTCAAATGTACTCTTTCATTTTTTCCACTATGACCCTGTGATGTAAGTAGTGTCAAGATTATTTTGTCCATTTATAATTAAGGAAACTAAAATTCTTATATGCAAATAAATACTAATGCACTCCTCCACTTAACCTCTGATGCTTTAATCAGGTGGGGACACATGATTGCATTAATCAGAGTTGTGAGTCAGGTGTGAAAAAAAGCTCTATTAATCAATCAAAAGTGACTTTAAGGAGGTAAGATTGAGTAGGAATTTTGTTAAGTTTGGTTTAAAGATTCATTCTTTGTCTTGAGGTTTTTGATAAAACTCTATGAATATTTTACAAAATAGCAGACCAGCCAATTTAAATCCCCAATATTGGAGCCATGATATACCCCTGACAAGCAATGATTCTTGGGGAGGGGGGTTTGGAAGATGTATGTAAGCCTCAAGTTTAGCCTCACTTTTTCCCCACCACTACACTTTGACCATTGCTTTAAAACATCTTAAACATTTTGGATTTTCATCTTCTTGTTACTGTCCTGCTCTTGTCCCCAGGACAGCAGCAACTGACCACAATGCATAGTGCCTGACACATAAAAGATGTTTCAGAAAAGGTTAATGACTGACTCTACCAAGAGCCCAGCAGGAATGCTACACTACAGCAAATTTTATAAATGCCCCACAAAGTCTGGAAAAAGACTTCTAGCAACCAGGTATTATGAGTTACTTCTTTGGCTGATTTATTCTCTAAGATTAAACTCACTTTCCCCTAGACTCTGTATATACTGGTGGGAAAATTTTTATCAGAATTCGCCAGGATGGGACTTTTTTTTTTTTTTACTGATTGTTCTTTCTATACCAAACACCCTTTTGAAAACTAATTGATTGTGATTAATATTAAATCCTATTCATATTTAATTTATATAAACTTTTAATCACGTGGCAAACACACAGATTGGGGCATGTAATCTTCATCTTTAAAAAGACAATCTCCATCTCCAGACAATCAGGATTAACCTGAGAATCTGAGGAAAGGAAATTTGGTTATGGAAGTTAAAAGACTAGTAAATTCTTATCATTAATATATTTGTATAATATTATAAGTTTCATAAGACACTTTCCTTCAAGTCAGAAAATCACTAAACTTCAGAAAACAGAATAGGCATTTAGTCTAACCTAAAAAGAACCGTCTTTACAACATATCCTACAGATTGTTTTCCCTAAATGCCAGATGGAGATAATCCAGGACTGAGCCTGAGGGACTTGTGAAGAGCAGTGCCTCCCAATCTACCACACATCCCTCCAGCCTAGTCTTTAGAACCATTTTGGGGGCAAGCAATTCTTATGGAGAAGAGGTAGTCATGCCCACTAGTTACCAACAAACTGTCACACATGTTATAGGAAAACCAGATTAGTTGAAGTATCACGGTATTTTGAGGGAAAAGGAGGAGGCAATATATGACAGGAAAGGCAAAGCACCACCACCACCATAATTTTGATCATCATCTCCCCTCAGATCATGATAAAGGCAGAACAGGAACCTTAACCCAAGAATTATGGGCAGAGTAACATTTCTACATTAGTACACCAGTCAACATGATGGAAATCAATCCCAAAAAGATGGATTCTTTTAACAGTTCCTACAAGTGCTATAGCTTCAGCAGCTGGAAATCTATCCAGCAAAGTTCTTTTTTTCCAGAATTTATTTATTTATTTTTAGCTTTCAACATTCATTTCCACAATATTTTGAGTTAAAAATTTTCTCCCCATCTCTCCCCTAATCCCCATGCCAAGATGACATGCATACTGACTGCCTTTTCCCACAGTCTGCCCTCCCTTCTATCCCTCTATACTCCCCCACTCTTGCCCCTTTCCCCCTTACTTTCTCATAGGCAAGATGGATTTCTATATGTCATTGCCTGTACATCTTATTTCCTGGTTGCATGTAAAAACAGTTTTTTAGTTTTTGTTTTTAAAAACTTGAGTTCCAAATACTCTCCCTTCTTCCCTCCTCATGCACCCCTATTGATTAGATAAGCAATTCAATATAGGCTATACATGTGTAGTTATACAAAACCTTTCCATAGCAATCATATTGTGAAAAATGAACTATATTTTCCTCTATCCTATGCCCCCTTTTTTTCTATTTTCTCTTTTGACCCTGTACCTTTTCAAAAGTGTTTGCTACTGACTATCCCCTCTCCCAATCTACTCTCCATTCTATCATTCTACCCCCTCTTATCCCCTTCCACCCTACTTTCTTTTAGGTTAAGATACCCATTGAGTGTGTATGTTATTCCCTCCTTACACCAAATCCAATGAAAGTAAAGTTGACTCATTCTCCTTTACCTCCCTGCCATTACCCTCCATTGTAACAGTTTTCTCTTGCCTATTTTATGCGAGATAATTTGCTCAATTCTATCTCTCCCTTTCTCCTTCTCCCAATATATTCGTCTCTCACCCCTTAATTTTATTTTTTATATGTCATCCCTTCATATTCAACTCACCCTGTGCTCTCTGTCTCTCTCTACATATATGTGTGTGTGAATGTGTGTATATATATGCATATATATGTATCTGTGCATATATACACACGTGTACACATATGGATATACATATATGGATATGGATATGTATGTGTATATGTATATGTACATATATTCCCTTCAACTATTCTAATACTGAGAAAAGGCTCATGAGTAACAAATATTATCTTTCCATGTAGGAATGTACATAGTTCAACTTTAATAAGTCCCTTTCTCTTTTGTATTTAACTTTTCATGCTTTTCTTGATTTTTGTATTTGAAGTCAAATTTTCTTTTCAGCTCTGGTCTTTCTTTCAAGAATGCTTGAAAGTCCTCTATTTCCTTGAATTTACATGTTTTCCCCTGAAGTATTATACTCAATTTTGGTGGGTAGCTGATCTTTGGTTTTAATCCTAGGTCCTTTGATTTCTGGAATATCATATTCTAAATTTTTTGATCCTTTAATGTAGAAGCTGCTAGATCTTGTGCTGTTCTGATTGTGTTTCCACAAAACTCATTTTTTTTTCTTTCTGACTGTATGTAATATTTTCTCCTTGACCTGGGAACTCTGGAATTTGGGTATAATATTCCTAGGAGTTTCCTTTTGGGGATCTTTTTCAAGAGGCAATTAGTATATTCTCTCTTTTCCCATTTTAC
>NW_027185793.1:8616393-8641328 GCF_028583685.1 Petaurus breviceps papuanus
ATGATGTCTAGGCTCTTTTATTGATCATGGCTTTCAGGTAGTACCATAATTTTTCAATTATTTCTCCTGGATTTGTTTTCTTGGTAAATGTTTTTTCCAATGAAACATTTAGCATATTCTTCCTTTTTTTTTCCTTCTTTTGAATCTGTTTTGTAATTTCTTGATTTCTCATAAAGTCACTAGCTTCCATTTGCTCCATTTCAATTCTGAAGGAATTGTTTTCTTCAATGAGAATTTGAATCTCCTTTTCCGTTTGATCAATTCTGCTTTTCTAGGCATCTTCTCCTCCTTGGCTTTTTGAACCTCTTTTGCCACTCAACTTAGTCTATTTGTAAGGTGATATTTTCTTCATTATTTTTCCTTTGTTGACTTGTTTTCATGATTTTCTTGTATCATTCTCATTTCTCTTCCAAATCTTTCCTCTCCCTGTCTTACTTGATTTTCAAAACCCTTTTTGAGCTCTTCCATGACCAATTCATATTTTTTGGAGACGATGTTTTGACTTTGTGTCTTTTTTTCTGGTTGTACGTTTTGGTCTTCTTTGCCAGCAAAGAAATATTCTATAATCTGTTTTTCCCCCCTGTTTGCTCATTTTCCCAGTCAAATACTTCACTTTTGAGCTCTTGGCCAAAAGTAGGACTCTGCTTCCAGAGTGGAGAGTGCTATGTCCTAAATTTCTGGGGTTTTGCATAGCTGTTGTCTGAGCTACTTTTAGGCACCTGTAAATGTTCAGTTATTCTAAGATTATTTGATCAAAGGAGATGTCTTTACTCCTCTCTGGACTGTGGTCTGCTCTTTGAGTGACCAGAAGCATTCCTTTCTGGCTCTGAACTGTGAGGAAGACTCCCTCTCCATAGCTGCCACAAACTGTCACACCATTGCTCCTCTTCACTTCAATACTGCCACCCAAGTCTGTAACCCAAATCCAAGTAGTACAAAGCAAGAGAATCATTCCTCATCACCAGCAAAGAGATTCCTGCAATTTTCCTCTGATCAGACACTTGATCCCCCACCATCTGTGGGCTTAGACCTCCAGAAGCAGCCACCACTGCTGGTGATGCTGCTACCACTGTTGCTACCTCTGCTGCCCAGGTCCATCTGTTTCACCACTGCCTTTTATTTTATTTCCAGGCTTTCTTCAGCTGGGGATGTGTTTCACTCTGTCATTTTGTGGGTTCTGTAGCTCAAAAAGTTAAAACATTTTTATGGGTATTTGGAGGTGATTATGGGAAGAGCTCAATCAAGTTTCTGCTTTTACTCTACTATTTTGGCTCTGCTCCATCACCCAAAGTAAGTTATTGACCAAAAACCTTGGCATTGTTAAATGGTTCAATTTCAGATACTGATAACATTTTACTAATGGAAATTACATTAAAGAAGAAGCTTTAGTATCTGGTTTACCACCGTACCCTAAAATCCAAGAGACTTTTCCATCTGACTTGCAGCTAAAACTTTCCATATGTATTATCTTCCCTATTAAAATATGACTTTCCAATTCTACTATGGTAGATGGAATCTTTGAAGATTCCGCTAATTATAATTTTGCCTTCTAGTGATATATAATACATTAAATCAATATTTTAAGTCATAGACCTAATACTCATGAAGAATAATTGTTTGTTTTTGTTGAGTCATTTCTGTCATGGCTGAATTTCTATAACCTGATTGGGGGTTTTCTTGGAAAAGATTCTGGAGTGGTTTGACATTTATTTCTTCAGCTCATTTATGGGTAAGGAAATGAGGTGGACAGGATTTAGTCACCTGGACAGCTACTCTGTTTCTGAGGCTGGATTTAAACTCAGGTCCTCCTGACTCCAGGGCCAGTGCTTTATGCCCTGTACCAATTTACTGTTTCATAAAAGTAATTATGTTTGCCTTTTATTATTTAGCCAAACATCTTGAAACTCTTTCAACTGACTCTCATATGGGATGAACACAGGCATTTACTATACCATGCTCATCTCTGGGTGCTCACTAGTTAATCAGTATTCTTTCTAAACTCTGATGCCCAAAACTAAGTACAATACTCCACATGTTCCTCCATGGTTCCCTTATTTCTGGGTGCTATACCTTTATTAACGCAGCTTAAAACCCCCTTAGCTTTTATGCTTTCCTTATAACACTTTCAACTACTCATCTTGATCTAGAGTTCTATTAAAAATACCAAATCTTCTATTTTTTCAGATAAAATTCAATATAGGCACAAATCCCTCATCTTAGATGTGTAAAGTTGATTTTCTGAAATTAGTAGTTCCAGGGTCTACCCTCTAAAGTAGGTAGTACCAAGATTATTTATAAGTATTTTATAGATAAGATAATGTAATGCCAAACAAAGGCAGCTTCCCAAATGTTCAAAATACCAGCATAGCTTCTCTCCATTTTTTTCAGTGACAAACTAAGAAGAGAGAAAATCAAAATACAGCATAATTAAAAATATAGTATTCACCAAGTTCAATTTAATAATTTCTAAGTACTACTCCACCCCTGGGAAGTACATTCATTTAGTCAATCCCAATGACCCTCTTCTCAAATAGAGATTAGTTTCCAATCATAAAGAAAGTACATTCATTTGGTCAGTCACAAAGCACAAAATAGTCAAAAGTTTCTCACCTCTGGATCACAACTGAAAATTCCATCTACCCCTGAGGTACAAGCTTAAGGACCACATTTAATACCCAAAGAGAGGTCATTTCTAAATCTTGACCCAAGGCAAGTTCTCAGTAATCTCTGTTCCTGGGGAGTCAAAGCTTAACAAGGCCATAAGATACATTGCCAGTGTCCTCATTAATTCATTCTCTGTCTGCAGAACATTCCTAGGATCCCTGAAAATATTAGCAATACCCTCTTCCAGGATTTCTGTAAACATACAACAAGAAAATTCTTCTTCAGGGCTTCTGAACCAACAGCAAGGTTCCCACCCCTCTGCAACAACAGCACTGTCCTTCACTAGTGGACGCAATTCACTGTCTGCAGAAGAGTCTCAAGAGCTCTGAACCAACACCAAGATTCCAGGACCTCTGCAACAATAGCACTGTCCTTTGCCAACAGATGAATGTCAAAACAACATCAAAACAGACAAAGTACTGGCATCACAGTCAAGTCTCCTCAGTCCTTGGCAGTTCCAGGTAGCAGCTCTCATATGTCCTGGGCAGCTCGAACTGGTTCTCTCTCTCTCTCTCTCTCTGCCTCCACAATACTGCTTCCAAAAATTCTTCTGCCTCTCTTCCTCTGCTTGTGCCTCTCCAAATCCATGGCACCAGCTCCTCCCAGTTCAGCCCTTTCTTTTCATGTCAACAAGTCCATCCCACAAGTGGAATTCACAAGTTCTGGGTTTTAACACAACCCGAAAACCAAGCCAATATAGGAGGATCTTTAAATTCCATTACCATTACAGAGAATTAAGCCTCAATCACTTGACTAATAAAGGTCAGAGACAGGATTTCTGACTTTAAATTCAGCCCTCTTTCTTCTAAACGGTAAGTCAAGTTAAGTGACGTGCCCAAGTTCACATGGTTAATAAGGGACAGAAAAAGAATTTAAACTTATGTCACTGACTCCCTAATTCAATGCTCTATGCAGTGCATTTTGGAACTGTCCAATTCCCCATGCTGCATTTAGCATGAGCCTAACTAAACTATTTGGTCATATAATTCTTTCAGACAATGTTAGAAATAACACTGAAGCCATTTTGAAACTAGGAAGTAACCATCTACACTATGAAACCTGACTTAATTAGATTACTTATGGAAAATAGAAACTAGAAAAGAAAAAAAAAACTGAGAGAGTAATTTCTTTTTTCCATCTGCCCAGGTCACAGGTACTGAAATGAAATTCACCCTTCTGGTCCACTTTTGCATATTTGTCCTGGGATAACATGGACTCAGTTGGAAGCACTGTAGCATCTCTTTATTTCTATTTCACCTTTTAACAGATAGATTGACACTGGGAATTGCTTAGATCACAAGAAACTGAGCACCCAGTCCCTAAATTGGCCTGTTCTTGATACCTATTGTGCTACATTAAGCATATGAATTTTACATGGTATATTTTCAGAACAACTTAAGATGGTAGGAGAGAGATATGTAGTCTGATAGGATGGTCCTTTTATCTTTAGAAGAAATGTTTTAATAATGTGAAGGGGACAAGTCTCACTTTTGAATGGTAAATCAAATTTGATAAAACTTTGGCTTTCCAGAGCCTTCAAGGAAAAAGTTGCTCTTCACAGCTGAATTTTCTAGATAGCTGAAGGATTTCCACTTAAAACACTCAAAGGACTTTTGATTCACAAATGTTTCTAAAATATATTACACATACCACTGAATTTTTATCCCTCTTTCATGGAACATAATTTACCTTATCCTCAATATGTTATGATCAATATTATAAATTTTGGGTTTGTTTGACCACATACTAAATGAGTCCAGCTTTCTGTGCATTTTGAGTTATTCTGTCTGATATTTCTAAGGCCACAGGTGATCTCTTAATTATAACATTATAATTATAATATTGAAATATTATAAGCAGCCAGGAAGAAACAATTCGAGTATTGTTGAAACACAATCAGGATAACATAAGATCTAGCAGCTTCTACATTAAGGGATCTAAGGGCCTGGGATATGATATTATGGAGGTCAAATAAGCTAGGATTAAAACTAAGAATCACCTAGCCAGCAAAACTGAGTATAATGTTTCAGGGGAAAATATGGCCATTCAATGAAATAGATTACTTTCAATCATTCTTGATGAAAAAAACAGAGCTGAATATAAAATTAGATTTTCAAATAAAAGAAGAAGCAAGAGAAGCCTTAAAAGGTAAACAGGGAAAAGAAATCATAAGGAACTTATTAAAATTGAATTATTTACATTCCTATATGGTAAAATAATTGTAACTCATGAGACTTTTCTCAGTATGAGGATAGTTGTTGGGAATATATATGTATATACACATATATGTATACATACATATATATGTTTATATAGGAGGGTATGTTTATATAAATACATATGTGAGTGTGTGTATATATGTGTACACATATACATAATCTGAGGGCACAGGATCAGTTGAATAGGAAGGGATGATATCTAAAATAATAAAATTAGGAGGTGAGAGAGGAATATAATGAGAGAAGACAGGGAGGGATAGAATAGGGTAAATTACCTCATATAAAAGAGAAAAGGGCAAACTGTTACAATGGGGGGTGAAGAACAGGAAGGTGAAATGGATTGGGTCAACCTTACTCCCATTAAATTTGGCTTAAGGAGGGAATAACATACAAACTAAATTGGTTATCTTACCCTAGAGAAAAGTAGGGAGGAAGGGAATAAGAGGGGGGATGAGAGAAGGGAAGGAAGATTGGGGGGGTGTAGTTAGAAGTACACACTTTTGAAAAGGGACAGGGTTAAAGTAGAAAATAGAATAAGTTGGGGGCAGTATAGGATGGAGGGAAATAGAGTCATTCTTTCAGAATATATCTACTATGGAAATGTTTTGTGTTACCACACATGTATAACCTATATGGAATCATTTGACTTCCCACTAGGGATGGGTGATGAGGGAAGAAGGGAAATAATCTAGAAATCAAAGTTTTAAAATCAAATGTTATATATATACTCACACACACACACACATAGACATATTTACATGCAACTGGGAAATAAATAAGATATATACAAGCACTGGATTATAGAAATCCATCTTGCCCTACTAGAAAGTCATAGGGGGATGGAGGAGGATATAAGAGACAGTAGATTTGGGGAAGGGCTATTCATTGGGGTGGGGGTATGGGAAAGACAGGGAGAAAATTTGTAACCCAAAATCTTGTGCAAATAAATGCTGAAAACAAAAAATAAACAAACTAAATATTGAAGAAGCAATTAATATTAAACTATATCAATAAAATAGTTCTCAAGGAATTTAAGAAAATATTTTAATTAGTAAACCAAGACTATTTCATGTATAGAACAGATAAATTCACCGATACTAGTTGCCAGTGAATACCTATGGAAACTCATTGAATTTTATGGAGCAGGAGCTTTGGAATCAGAGGCTTGGATCTGCTTGCCACCCTTCCTACTTTGATCTTTGTAACTTTGGTCAAGTTCCTTAACCTTCCATCATCTAAATTTCTTTATCTATAACATAAGGGGATGGGATTAGATGATTACTAAGGTCCTTTACAGCTATAAATCTTATAATCCTATCCTGGTAACAGAAATCAGTGGGAACTCATTTCATTTTAGTTTTATAAAGTAAAATGTAAAGTAGATGATTAGCAGTTATTTTGTAAATTCTGTATTTATACAAAGTGGGATGACAAAATATTAAACTAATTCTGGTGTTCACTTTATGGAATCTGATTCATTATTGTATACTCTTACCTCATATAGACAAGCAAGTCTACTTTTTTTCCTCTTCGTTATATGAATAACTTGGATGAAGTAAGGCATATTATAGAATTTTGGTTTGTTTTAACATTCACAAGGTGGGTGAGCAGTGGACAAGACATTTTTAGAACATCTGGATAAATGTGACCAACCATTAGCCTCCTACTAGCTTTATTTCTGAAAAGTTGACATCCAGAGCAATTAACAGAAACACCTTTTTGAAATTTAGTTCTACTTTATCTTCCTTCATTCTTTTTCATTAACATCTTTTAACAGATCATGACAGATATATAAAAGTGTAAATCTTTTCCTTTTCCCTCTAGTCATAGATTTTCCTTAAAGTGATACAAAAGAATTTCACTGCTAGGACACCTACCCTAAGTCTTTAGGCTTTGCTGGAAACTAATTCAAAAGATGTGACATTTGCTGTTGAATTCCTTAAAAATAGTCTGAGAGAGCTTGTAAGGGCTATGCTGCCCTAACTTCAGGAGGCTAAATGACTCAATTTAGGACTCATATTAGTAAGCATAATCCTTAGTAAGCAAGTTATGTGAAATCTGCAAAATATTCTTATCATACCCTTCCCTTAAAAGTTTTATTATAAAGATCAAACTGAATCAATGTGAGAATTTATCCCTCCTTTATCTGCCCACCATCCTCAGGAAATGTACTGGAATTCTTAGAAAATGTTGCTTGATTACAACAGTCATGCAAGATTGTGCCAACTGAAGCATATGAGATATCTAGTGAAAAATATTACAATTATTTTAAGTTCACTTAGGAATCCCTGAAAATGCATGCTCTACACTTGGAAAATGCTGAGTTCATTCTAGAAGATGAAAGGAAGAGAGAAAGATGACTGGATCATCTTAGCGTCATTTATAAATTAGAATTTGTTCCCATCAGCTGACTCCAAAGTGGAGTGTGTGCCCCCAGATGATGCATTTGACTACACAAAGAAAATATTAGAACTGAAGAGTTTCAAAGCTATTTAATACCCTTACAGCCACTGTCTTCTTATGTTGAGCTTTCCACAAATTAGTCTGCCACAGGGGTTCCTCTCCCGTTATCAGGAAAACAAGTCAGATAGAAGGTAGCCCTATATTCTATCATCTGTCCTCCTCCTTGCTGCCCCAATTTCTTCTTCTTAAACTTGTACCTGCTGGACCATGTCCCTCCTAAATACCTTGGCCAAGACAAAAATGGTGGATTTTTTGTAAAGTAAATGAAGGAAAATATAATAATTTAAAACATTTTTGCATCTTATCTGCTTCTTATTGATTTCTAATTTCTACTTGTTTTATAATCCACATATAATATCAGTACATTAATTATTTGTAGTATATATAGATATATGAGGTAATTACAATTTAATTCTGATTAAGATGCATAATCAAAAAGTTTGTAAGCCACTAGTCCAATGAAAAGATATTCCTAAAATGTCCAGAAAATGGTAAAGGGTTATCATAAGCTTTTGTTAATATTGAGCAATCACTAATAACAATCTTAAATAATTTTGCTATTACCCTTAGTGAAGAAAGGTATAGTCCTATCATTTATGATTTGTTTTCATTTTAAAGTATCTTGGATGAGCCCAGGAAGGCACAGTGCGACCAGCAGACACAGAGGCAGGCCCGGAAGGCGCGGCCAACAGAGGCAGGCCTGAAAGGGGCCTGATCAACTCAGAGGGTAAGTCTTCCCACCAACCACAAGGTCTACTACCAGGCCAATCACCAAAGGGTGGGGACTGGAAAGAGCAAGGTAAGAAGCAAATACAGGGGCCCCTGCCCTGGACAGCAAACACTCCTGCGGCTACCACTTCATAGCCCAGAAATAAAAAAAAAAGCCCCTTTCAGGACCTCCAAAGACCAGGATGACAGAGTGAACCTCACTTGCTCCAAACACCCCATCTGACCCTGAAAACATAGTAACTCTTGCCCCAGGGCAAAACCCTCTAGAGCAAAGGCTTGGGATCCTAGAGGAAGGGTGTGGCCCTGACTCAAAATGGGTAGAAAGCAGACTACAAAGTCAAGGACTCTGGAGTCCTACTATCCTCAGAGGGAGGAACCAACCTCAGAGGGAGACAATGTGGACTCCACACCCAAAGCTGAAACTTCAACAGGGAATGGGTCCCAAGCACAGAAGGCTCTCCTAGATGAGATCAAAAGGACCTTTGAAAACAAAATGAGAGAGATAGAAGAAAAAATGAATAATTCTCTCAAAATCAAAATAGCAGAATTAGAAAAACATTATAATGTTTTTCTAAAAAGAAAATTGCATGATATGGAAAAGGAGCTCCAAAAATTAACCAAGGAAAATGTTTTGCTAAAAACTACAATTAACCAAATGGAAACAAATAACTCTATGAGGAAACAAGAATTAGTCAAGCAAAACAACAAGAATGAAACATTAGAAAAAGAGGTAAAATAGCTCAAAGAAAAAGTAACTGACCTGGAAAACAGATCCAGTAGAGATAATCTGAGAATCACAGGCCTACCAGAAAATCATAATGAAAAAATGAGCCTGGACAACATTCTCCAAGAGCTTGTTAAGGAAAACTGCCCTGAGATACTAGAACCTGAGGGTAAAATAGAAATTGAGAGAATCTACCAGACACCTGCTGAAAGAGATCCCAAACTGAAAAGTCCTCGAAATGTTGTGGCCAAACTCCAGAACTACCAGATAAAAGAGAAAATACTTCAAGTGGCCAGAAAGAAACAATTCAAATATCGAGGGTCCACAGTGACGACAGCACAGGATTTGGCAGCCTCTACACTGAAAGATTGGAGGCAGTGGAATACGATTTTCTGGAAGGCAAAAGAGCTCGGGTTCCAAACAAGGATCACATAACTAGCAAGACTGAGCATATTTTTCCAGGCAAAGAGATGGTCATTCAACGATATAACAGAGTTCCAGACCTTCTTAATAAAAAACGCCAGAACTCAATGGAAAATTCAACCTCCAATTACGAGATGCAACAGTAAACAAGGATGGAGTTGGGAAGCATATGAGCCTTTCCCTCATTGGTTCTGGTACAAGGAGGGAATAACAACCAGTTATGCATAGGAATCTATGGAGAAGAAATACAAAAAAGTATCATTTTAGAGGGAAAGAGGGGAAGGAGAGGAGCTTTGTATGAGATTTCTTCTTGTCACTCCTGGTCTGAAGAAGAAATAACATACTTCATTAAGTATAAAAATATCCTACAGGTGTAGGAGGGGGAAAGGGTTAAGAAAGGGGGGTGGGAGTGGCTTGTAGGGAGGGAAGAAGGGGAAAGGGGAGGAAAAGGGAGAGGGGCTGATAAGAGAACACTGAGGGAGGAGGTGGTCAAAAGAAAAACTGTTAAGGGGGAAGGAAGAAGGGAGGGAAAATATGAACATTAACAGGGGCAGGAATAGGATGGAGGGAAAGAAACAGATAAGAATCATAACTGTACATGTGAATGGAATAAACTCTCCCATAAAACGGAGACAGATAACAGAATGGATTAGAAATCATAATCCTACAATATGCGGTTTACAAGAAACACATCTGAAACAGAGGTATACACACAAGGTAAAGGAAAAAAGGTGGGAGAAAAATACATCACACCTCAGCTAAAGTAAAAAAGAAAAGCAGGAGTAGCAATCCTTATCTCAGATAAAGCAAATGCAAAAATTGATGTTATTAAAAGAGATAAGGAAGGAAACTATATCCTGATAAAAGGCACCATCGAGAATGGAGCAGTATCATTACTTAACATATATGCACCAAGTGGTGTAGCATCAAAATTCCTAGAGGAGAAGGTAAAGGAATTCGAGGAAGAAATAGATAGCAAAACTATACTAGTGGGAGATCTTAATATCCCCCCTCTCTGAACTTAATAAATCCAAACTCAAAATAAACAAGAAAGAAGTTAAGGAGGTGAACAGGATTTTAGAGAAGATAGGTATGATAGCTCTCTGGAGAAAACTGAATGGGAAAAAAAGGAATATACTTTCTTCTCAGTGGTTCATGGCACATAATCAAAAATTGACAACATTCTAGTGCATAAAATCCTCACAATTCCATACAGTAAGGCAGAAAAAGATACTTCTCAGATCTTGATACAATAAAAATTATATGCAATAAAGGTCCAGGGAAATACAGACTAAAAACTAATTGGAAATTACACAATTTAATCCTAAAGAATGAGTGGGTCAAACAAGAAATTATAGAAACAATCAGTAATTTCATTCAAGAGAAGGATAATAATGAGACAACATACCAAAATTTGTGAGATAAATTAAAGGCAGTTCTTAGGGGAAGTTTTATATCCCTGAGTCTATACATGATTAAATTAGAGAAAAGGGAGGTCAATGAATTGGGCATGCAATTGAAAAACCTAGAAAAAGAATGAATTCAAAATCCCCAATTAAATACTAAATTAGAAATATTGAAAACCAAAGGAGAGATTAATAAAATTGAAATTAAGAAAACTATTGAATTAATAAATAAATGAAGAGCTGGTTTTATGAAAAAACAACAAAATTGATAGACACTTAGTCAATATGATAACAAAAAAGAAAGAAAAAAACCAAATTATGAGTATCACAAATGAAAAGGGTGAATCTACCTCCAATTAAGAGGAAATCAAAACAATAATTAGGAATTATTTTTCCCAATTCTATGCACATAAATTTGACAATCTTAGGAAAATGGATGAATATTTACGAATATACAAGTTGCCCAGATTAACTGAAGAGGAAGTAAATTACTTAAATAATCCCATCTCAGAAAAAGAAATTGAACAAGCTATCAGTCAAATCCCTACGATAAAATCTCCTGGGCCAGATGGATTCACTAGTGAATTATATCAAACTTTTAAAGAACAATTATTCCGATACTCTACAAACTATTTGGGAAAATAAGTGAAGGAGTCCTGCCAAATTCTTATTTATGACACAAATATGGTACTTATACCTAAATCAGGAAGAGATAATACAGAGAAAGAAAATTATAGACCAATTTCCCTCATGAATATAGATGCAAATATTCTAAATAAAATACTAGCAAAAAGACTACAGCAACTTGTCTCAAGAATAATACACTTTTGGGGCAGCCAGGTAGCACAGCGAGTAAGAGCACTGGCTCCAGTGTTGAGAAGACCTGGAGATCGAATCCCAGGCTCAGACACTTAGCACCCATCCAGGAACACCTGGCCGTGTAACCTTGAGCAAGTTACTTAACCCCAATTGCTTAGGGGCGGCCAGGTGGCTCAACGAGTAAGAGCACCGGCTCCAGTGTTGGGATGACCTGGATCAAATCTGGGCTCAGATACTCAGCACCACACCCAGAAATAACTGGCCATGTAACCTTGAGCAAGTTACTTAACCCCGATTGCTTAAAAAAAAAAAAGAATAATACACTTTGATCAGGTAGGATTTATTCTAGAAATGCAAGGAATATTAGAAAAACCATCACTATAATTGATCATATCAACAATAGAAAAAGCAGAAACCACTTGATCATCTCAATAAATGCAGAAAAGGCTTTTGACAAAATACATCATCCATTCCTATTAAAAACATTAGAAAGCCTAGGAATAAATGGAGCCTACCTTAAAATAATAAGTAGCATCTATTTAAAGCCATCAGCAAGTATTATATGTAATGGGGAGAAGCTAGAAGCATTTCCCATAAGATCAGGGGGGAAACATGGGTGTCCACTATCATCCCTTTTATTTAATCTGGTACTAGAAATGTTAGCAGTAGCAATTAGAGAAGGAAAAGGAATCAAAGGAAGCAAATTAGGCAAAGAAGAGACCAAGCTATCACTCTTTGCAGATGATATGATGATATACTTGGAGAATCCTAGAGAATTAAGTAAAAAAAAAAAAAAAACTACTTGAGACAATAAATAAATTTGGCAAAGTTCCAGGATATAAAATAAACCCACATTAATCCTCAGCATAACTATATATTTCCAATGAAATTCAACAGCAAGAGATAGAAAGAGAAATCCCATTTAAAGTTACTGTAGACGTAAAATATTTGGGAATCTACCTGCCAAAACAAACCCAGGACCTATATGACCACAACTACAAAACATTTTTCACACAAATAAAGTCAGATCTAACTAATTGGAAAAAATATCAATTACTCGTGACTGGGTCGAGCTAATATAATAAAAATGACAATTTTACCTCAATTTAATTATATATTTAGTGCCATACCCATTACTTTACCCAAAAACTACTTTATAGAGCTAGAAAAAAATAGTAACAAAATTCAATTAGAAGAATAAACAGTCCAGAATATCAAGGGAATTAATGAAAAGAAATGCTAGGGAAGGTGGACTAGATATACCAGATTTCAGTCTGTACTACAAAGCAGCACTCATCAAACTTCAAAATATGATACTACTGGTACTGGCTGAAGAACAGAGGAGTGGATAAGTGGAATAGATTAGGCACACGAGATGCAGAAATCAATGACTATAGTAATCTATTGTTTGATAAACCCCTAGACCCTGGTTTTGGGGATAAGAATTCACTATTTAAAAAAAAAAAAACTGCTGAGAAAACTGGAATATAGTATGGCAGAAACTGGGCATAGACCATTATCTAACACCATATACCAAAATCAAGTCTTAATGGTTGTATGATCTAGGTATAAATGTTATACTGTAAGCAGTCTCCTAAAACAAGGAATAGTTTACCTATCAGACTTGTGGAAAGGGACTTTATGACTAAACAAGGATTAGAGAACATTATAAAATGTAAAATGGATAATTTTGACTACGTGAAATTGAAAAGCTTCTGTACAAACAAAGCCAATGTAACCAAGATTAAGAGGTAGGTGGGAAATTGGGAAAGAATCTTTACAGCTATGTCTCTGACAAAGGACTCATTTCTAAAATATACAGAGAATTGAGTCAAATTTATAAGAATACAAGTCATTCCCCAGTTGAAAAATGGTCAAAGGATATGAACAGGCAGTTTTCAGCGAAGAAATTAAAAATATCTATAAGCACATGAAGAAATGCTCTAATTCACTACTGATTAGAGAAATGCAAATCAAAATAACTCTGAGGTACCACATCTCACCAGTCAGATTGGCTAAGTTGACAAACGCTGGAGAGGCTGTGGGAAAATTGAAACACTAATGCATTGCTGGTGGAGTTGTGAACTGATCCAGCCTTTCTGGAGAGCAATATGGAATTATGCCCAAAGGGCTATAAATACTTTCATACCCTTTGATCCAGCAATACCACTCCTAGGGTTATATCCCATAGAGATCATAGAAATGGGAGAAACACCCATATGTACAAAAATGTTTATAGCAGCTCTTTTTGTGGTAGCAAAGAATTGGAAATTAAGGGGATGCCCATCAATTGGGGAATGGCTGAACAAATTGTGGTATATGCATGTTATGGAATACTCTTGTGCTATAAGAATCGAGGAGCAGACAGTCTTCATATTTACCTGGAGAGACTTATACAAACTGATGCTGAGTGAGAAGAGTAGAACGAGGAGAAATTTGTACACAATTACACACAATGTATGTGTGATGATCAACTTTGATAGACTGGACTCTTCTCAACAATGCCATGATATGTCAATCCCAAAAGACTCATGAGGGAGAGAAATATGTGCATCCAGAGAAAGGACTAGAAAGAACTATGTTTATATCCAGGTGGAAGAAAATACCTGATCTTTTCCCTTCTCTTATCTGTTTTTATGTTGTTGTTGTTGTTGTTGTTGTTTTTTACCATTTTTCATTCCAGCTGGTACAATCCGTCCTTACAACCTGACTAATGTATAATGTGAAAGTATTTATAGATCCTATACTTGACTATATGCTGCCATGGGGGGGGGGGGGGCAGGTTAGGGAGGGGGACAAAATGTGAAACACAAGGAATTGTGGAATTGAATCCTGTAAACTAAAAGAAAACAAAATAATTTTAAAAAATTAAGTATCTTGGACATTTTCTACTAAATGAACACTTAACATAATGTAATGGAAATGCAAATTTAAAGATCTTCTCTGCCCCTAGGCTAAAGTACACCTGGAGCCTTGGGTGGGAGGCTTGTTTTTCAGTAGATAATTTTTGATTGGCCAGTGGGTCCAGAAGGTTGTTACATTCTCTGAGCCAGGAGGAGGTTATATAAACCCTGATTTGGGGCTTTGTTTGGGGGCTCACTTTGAGAAGTGTTCTGTGATTTGATCAGATGAGACTCTGGGAAGCCATTGTTGAGAGCCCCCCAGCTTTGAAAAACCCAGATGTTGATTTGGTATGGATGTAATGGTTGGACAGTTTGGAAAATGTCTACTTGATCTGTTTATCTGTATTGATAATTCCATCTTTATATTCTGAAGTTCGGTGTGGTGACCTTTCCCCCCTGAACTAGATAAATGATACATACTTGACTCATTAAAATAAGCTTGTTAACCTATTTTGTGTTGCTTTCCTTTAACAAGGCAGATCTAAGAACCTGTGTTGGCAGCCCACCCTAGGGATGCTGGGGTGATTGCTGCTACACATAGCTATTAGTATTTGTAGAAAAAAGCTGTTATAAATACATAGGACTTATCTTCATTCCTTAAAACAGTACATTAAAGGGGGTGGCTAGGTGTAGCAGTGAATAGAGCACTGGCCCTGGAGTCAGCCTGGGTTAGGATCTGGCTTCAGACACTTAACACACACACACACACACACACACACAAAATAGCCATGTGAACTTGGGCAAGTCACTTAAATCCCAACTGCCCTCCAAAAAGCAAAAAAAAAAAAAAGAGTACTTAAAAAAATTACTCGAGAATGTAAGATACATAGATGTAGGGTTTCCATCTCTGGATCTACCCCAGGACTTCTCACCATGTTATGCCGTGAACAGTGCTTCAAAAATGTGTTGAATTAAATTGACCTTAGAATGAGTTCCAATATGTATTTCATTTTACTGACAAGTTAGAATTATTTATTTACTGATTACTAAAATATGCAAAAGTGGAATTTCGAACCACTTATTTCAACGTTTTATTACAAAATTTGCTTTTTATAGCCAATCTAGAAGTGGATTTTTTTTCCATGACCAAAGAAATCATTTTATACTTGAATTCACAGGTTACACATACCCTTCAGTGATCCTACTTCTCAAGGAACTGCATTCTTAAAACTAAAACTTTTGAGAGGGAAGAGACACACACACAGATAGAGAGAGACAAAGATAGAGAGACAGAGACAGAAAGATAGTGAGAGACAGAGTGATAGACATAGAGAAATACATATGCACATATATGTATAAACACATATATCAGAAAGAGAGACTCAGACACAGAGACATACACAGAGAATAGAAAGTAGAGAGAGATGACAATCCCTGCAGATACAAATAAAAACATTAATACATCCCTGCCCACAAAGAGCTTACATTCTTATGAGGTAAACATTATAAATTTAGAGGGAAACTAGAAAGAAAATGAGTCCACCAAGGTAGCAAGGTTAGAAGAATCCAGGAAGTGTTATGTGAGTAGCCAATATAGCTACTGGGAAGGGGGAGTCATAAAGGATTTCTTTCATCTATCTAGATAAAAATCTGATGGAGAGTTTGAAGATGCCCAATACATTTGAGATACTAGAAAACAGACTTTGAGAAGTATAATAGCTATTCTTTTAAAAGGCAATTTTTTAGCAACAACTATTGCTTAAATGGACAATCTTTTTTGATACAAAACCTCCTTCCATCATAAGAACCAAGGGGTGAACCACTATTTTTCAAATCTAGAACTCAATCTCAACTTTGCATTGTCAATCATCCCCAACCTTGTGATCTCATCAATCATTAAGTCTTAACCACCATAACATCTCTTGCATTCACCCAAATCCTTCTTTCTACTTAGATAACCACAATTCTTATTTTGCACTTGTCACCTTTCATCTAGGGTATTGCAATAATTTTTTTAATCTTTTTTTTATTAATTTGTTTGTTTCCTTTTAGTTTACAGGATTTTATTCCACAATTCCTTGAGTTTCACATTTTGGCCCCCTTCCCCCCCCCCCAAGGTGGCTTATAGTCAAGTATAGGATCTGTAAATACTTTCACATTATACATTAGTCAGGTTATAAGGATGGATTGTACCAGTTGGAATGAAAAATGGTAAAAAGGACATAAAACCAAATAAGAGACGGAAAAAGATGAGGTATTTTGCTTCCATCTGGATATAAACTTCATTCTTTCTAGTTCTTTCTCTGGATGCACATATTTCTCTCCATCACGAGTCTTTTGGGATTGACTTATATCACAGCATTGCTGAGAAGAGTCCAGTCTATCAAAGTTGGTCATCACACATATATTGTGTCTGTAATTGTGTACAAATTTCTCCTGGTTCTACTCTTCTCACTCAGCATCGGTTCTTTTAAGCCTCTCCAGGTAAATATGAAGACCGTCTGCTCCTCGTTTCTTATAGCACAATAGTATTCAATAACATGCATATACCACAACTTGTTCAGCCATTCCCCAATTGATGGGCACCCCCTTAATTTCCAATTCTTTGCTACCACAAAAAGAGCTGCTATAAACATTTTTGTACATATGGGTCTTTCTCTCATTTCTATGATCTCTTTGGGATATAATCCTAGGAGTGGTATTGCTGGATCAAAGGGTATGAAAGTATTTATAGCCCTTTGGGCATAATTCCAGATTGCTCTCCAGAAAGGCTGGATCAGTTCACAACTCCACCAGCAATGAATTAGTGTGCAATAAATTTTTTATTAGTCTTCTTGAAGCTTCTCCTTGAAATCTCCCCTGCCCCCAAAGCTTTTAAATTCCTTCATAATCTAACTCCAATTGAACTTTCCAGGCTGAATATAAATGTATGATGCTTCCTTATAAAATGTGCATTACAGTCACTCTGCCCTGCTGGAAGTTCCTTACAAGGGGCTCTCTATTTTGCATCTAAGCACTTTTTCATTCTGTGCACAGATAGATACACAAAATAGTTGGGAAGAAGGAAAATCTGGGCTTTAGGGTTTATATTTGCATAAATAAAGATTCAAAACTCCATTATCTAATGGTGTCTAAAGAAAAGTCAGAATGGTGAAGTGGATAGAATATTAGATTGGGAAAGAAGAGAACTTTCTCAGTAATAAACAATGAGGCAGGGGTTACTAGGTGACACAATGAATAGATCACCAGCCCTGGAGTCAGGAGGACCTGAGTTCAAATACTACCTCAGACACTTAACTCTTATTAGCCATGTAACCTTGGGCAAGTCACTTAACTTTTGCCTTGTTAGCTTTAATAATTGCCCAAACTTCCCCCCTCCAAAAAGCAAAAAATTAAAATATAAATAACCTATGAGCCTTGGAGTACATCTCAATGTCAATTTGCCTCAGTTATGCATCTGAAAATGAGAGAATTGAAGTAGATTATTTCTAAGCTCCCTTCTAGCCTTCTAACATGCCATCAGACAATGCAAAAGGAAAAATAATGATGCATTTATTTTTTTTGGTGAGCTCTTATCTCTATGCTAATGATTTCCAGAACTTAGTCCTGATTTCTTACCCAAACTCTAGTATTGCAACTCCAATTTCCTCCTTGACTTTTTCACTCAAATATCCCAGCATCACTTCAAATTCAACACATCTCTCTATTCATGAGTACCAAGATTTTAACTTCTCACTTCTGTCAAAGACATTATCAAGTCTCAGAAAACTTGAAATGATAGTTCATTTATTCTTCTTTTGATTCAGCAGAAAAAATTCTGGGCTTGTATGGGGGAAAATACTGTCCTGGGTACAAATTCTTGCTTGAAAATAACCAATTGTGTGACCTTAGGCAAGTTGAAACTTAATTTTGTCAATTATAAAATTAGGACTGTGAATCTGATGATTCAATTTTCCCTTCCATTCAGAATTCCATGGATTATCATTTCCTTCTCATCTCTATTGCCACCAACTTCATAGAAGAAAAATATCAGAGTAAGAAACAACTTCCACTTTGTTCAATCTGTTATCCAGTTCAATTTCTAATAGCAGATACACAAATGCAGACAGAGACACACACACAGTAGGTATCTAACTTTTTCTTAATAATCTCTAGTAATTAGGCATCCAGTATTTCCAAAGCTACTTGATTCACTTTTGTACACCTCAGATTGTTAGAACATTCCTCTTAGCTCAAGCCTTTGAATTTTTTCACTACTGTTTCCAGTTCAACCTTCTGGAGCCAATAAGCACGAAGATAATCCCTCTTTCACATGATAGCACTTTAAATACTCAAACTGTTATATATTTTCTCAGATAACAATAAATTATAAAGAAAGATGGGAAGGTCCATGGCACTTCACCCCACCCACTGTAGACACAAGTCCATCCTTTCCCTGGGTCCCAAACTGTGGGATGCAGAAAAAAAAAAATCATTCAGTGCTCCTGCCTTGCCACACAGTCCTTATCTTGTCCTGTGATTGAATTCCAAACTACTAGGTTCCTTCTCCTCCCACAGGAGCTAGTCACTCCTTCCATTTGCCCCAGTCCTGATGTAGGCGGCTCACCATTCCTGCTTTCAGCTCAGTGAAGTCAGCATGCAGGCCATTCTTCTCAAAAAGAAAGATAGCCAAAGACAGAGAAATTTAATATTTCTTAATCATAGAAGGTGAAAATTTATGGGTGATGGTGGGATCAAATTATGACCAATCCTGTGTGAAGCTGAAGTGTGATGAAAATGTAGATCATAGTATTTTAGGATATTTTCTTCCAAACATTTCCCTGATCAAAAAAATTGCAATATTTACATCTGGAGTAGTATAAGAAGGGAGGAGTTCTAGCATCTTATTTTTTCCTCTTAATCTTTGGAGTGTAGATATTTCCAATCCTACTCACCTTGAAATTCCACCAGGAATGATCTGTCTTCTCATCTCTGCCCTTGGCTTAACCCCATACCAAAAAAAGATTCTTTGAATGTTTTGGTGTAGGGAGATGGAGAAAGCAATGTTACCTACACATTTATATAATAATGAGGATTGGGTCACTATTTCAAATTCAGTGTTCAGCATATGATAGAATGCTTTCTTTCTCCCTCCCTCCCTCTCTCCCTCCTCCCTTCCTCTCTCTTTCTCTCTTTCTCTCTCACTTTCTCTTTTTCTGTGTGTGTCTCACTCTATGTGTGCATGTACACACACACACACACACACACCTAGATCTATTTGTTATTGTTCATTCATTTTCAGTCATATCAAATTCTTCACGTTCCCATTTGGGGTTTTCTTGGCAAAGATATTTTATAGATGAGGCAAACAGGGTTAAGTGTGTTACTCTAGGTAACATAGTGTCTGAAATCAGATTTGGACTCAGGAAGATGAGTCTTCCTGATTCTAGGCCTGATGCTTGATCCACTGCTCTATCTACCTATACACTCACAAACACACACACACACACACACACAAGCACACCATACATGCATACAGACACAAGTACATTTAGACATAGATATAAATATATGCATGTATGCATGTGTAAAATATTAATATGATGCTCTGTAGCAGCAAGCACCCTAGAATACCCATGGTGACTGCCAATACAAGTTTTTAGGTCTGCTTTTCACTTTGAAAAGAGTTTTGTGCCTTGACCAGACGAGACTTTGGGCAGTCATCGAGCCTCTTGGCTTTGAAACCCAAGATGTTGAGGCTTCCCTCTCTGGTAACTGACTAGATATGGATGTAATGGTCACACAGTTGGAAGCTGTCTGCTGATCTGCTTCTCTGTATTTTTTGTCTGCTTGCAACCTCTGTATTCTCTGAAGTTCAGGGTGCTGACCTTTTTCCCTTAACTAGGTAAGTGACATATTTTTTTAAGCAATTGGGATTAAGTAACTTGCTCAAGGTTACATGGCCAGTTATTTCTGGGTGTAGTGCTAAGTATCTGAGCCCAGATTTGGTCCCCAGGTCATCCTGACACTGGAGCCGGTGCTCTTACTCGCTGAGCCACCTGGCCGCCCCTAAGCAATTGGGGTTAAGTAACTTGCTCAAGGTTACACGGCCAGGTGTTCCTGGGTGGGTGCTAAGTGTCTGAGCCTGGGATTTGATCCCCAGGTCATCCTGACACTGGAGATGGTGCTGTTACTCGCTGTGCTACCTGGCCACCCCAACATATGTTTTACTAAAGCAAGATTGTTAACCCATTTTGAATTGCTTTCCTTTAGAAAAGAAGATCTAAGAACCTGTGTTGGCAGCCATCTGGGTATGCTAGGGTGCTTGCTGCTACATGCACATATTTCTCAAGAGCATGGAGAAAAGCAAGTATGATCAATCAAAGAGAATATCTCTGCCCTTAGTACCCTTTCTTTTTTTTGTCTTTTTTTTTTTTTGGAGGGGGAAGTCAGGGCAATTGGGGTTGTGACTTGCCCAAAGTCACACAGCTACTAAGTGTTAAGTTAAGTGTCTGAGGCTGGATTTGAACTCAGGTCCTACTGACTCCAGGTTCAGTGCTCCATTTACTGTGCTACCTACCTGCCCTGTGCCCTTCCACTTTTTTCTATAAATCTTTCCATAACTGCCACTTTGATTTTGATAGCTCTCTATTTATAGATAAGGAAGCAAATGAAAAATTACGGTCAGTCAAAAGTGATCTACCCAGTATTTAACTAATTAAAAAGGAAATATAAAGGTAATTTTAAGGAATACATACAGATGTGTATGTACGTATGTATGTACATGTTTACATATATATAATCTATAATATATGATATTATCTCTAATGGGGATTCAGACATATCAGATCTAATGACTATTCTCAAAAATGGAAAAATCACCATAAACAGTAAATTTAGACACCCTTGCTTTAGGACTTCAGATTGTCCTTGTCCTATGTGGTCACTGAAAGTAGAAGCAGTTATAATTCATGGGGGAGTACATCAATTTTACTGCCTTAGCTCCTCTAAGTTTCTTGTTTATCAGTCTCCCAAGTGTACTCCCAAATCAAACTGTGTTCTCAGTATTTCCCTCACTTCTAAACATTTCTCCCATGAGATCTTCTTTCTTCAGGTCATAAGGGAAATGAAAAAAAAAAACCTTAAAAAACCTATCCCTTTAATACTCACTCTGGTCTGTTTTATCCCAGAAGTTCACATAGTCAAGAGCTAAAGACTTTTTTTTCCCTCTCTGTCCACAGAACATTGGTCTTCAATATCGTGCTAAAGGTGTTTCAATAAATTAATGAACATTTTTTTAAATGCCTGCTATATGATAGGCATTATAATAGTCACCTATGTGTTCATAAGTATGGATACTAACTACATTATATTAAATTGTCCTCAAATTGTTTTATGTTTATTAATTGCATCTCAATAAATACTTGTTGACTAGTGCAGAAAATGTTTGCATCTTTAGCCCTTCCTCCCAACCAGTTTATTTGTAATTGGTGCAAAAAAAAATTGACCAATAGTCTCTGATATTTTAAACAACTGTGACAATAAGGCAAACCTGTGTTTATTGCAAATTCAATATTGGTCCTCTCTTCCCAAGTTACCTGGTTCAATGAATGGTATAACTTTATTAGTATCCAACATCTGGCTAAATAATTCTCTACCACATACCACAAATTCTTTAGCAATTAGGGACTCAGAATTACATATGCCTTACTCCCATGCTACCTTAATTTATTAGCTAGTTATTTGCTGTTCTCCTCAAAATAAAGGACCAGTGGTTTCATTTAACTTTATGCCAGTGACATGATTCCACATTACTAAGCTCAACATTTGTCAAAGCTTTTTTTTTTCTTTAGGAAACTTGCAAAATTGAATAAAGGCACAACTGCATTAATGAATAAATAAGACAGAAATAATAATAAAATGTATTAGCTTTCCATATAGGAAGTAAGTTCTTTATGCTAAACTCAAATTTCTGAAGTCCTGAGAAATTTAGAAGTGATGTTTTAGTCACTGAAGGCTGCAATAATTTCCCATTAATGAAGGGAAAATATGTTAAAATATTTAAAATTTAAAATTAAATTGAATATGATTGTTCTGAAGCTCAAAGTTCTCTTCCTACTTCAAACTTATCCATCACAAATTTATAGAAATCTTTATAATTTTATACAAAACTTCCTTCATCATGATTTTCAAGGATGACTTTTTGTGTAACTCCCTTAATTTCTCCTCTAAGAATTTGGATGCTGTAGCAATGGTACATATATGTTTAGTAATGATATTCCTCCTTGTTGTAGCAGCAAACACCCCAAGCATCCTCAGGGTTTGCTGCCACCACAGGTTCTTGGATCTGCTTTGATAAAGGAAAGCAACTCAAAATGGGTTAACAAGCTTATTTTAATCAGTCAGACATATATTGTTTACCTTGTTCAGGGGAAAAGGTCAGCACCCTGAACTTCAAAGTACACAGACAGAATTATCAAGACAGAAACAGATCTAGTAGACAGATTTCAAACTGTCCAACCATTACATCCATACCCAGTCAACATCTGGGTTTCAACATCTGGGTTTTTTCAAAGCCGGGGGGCTCAGGACAACGGCTTCCCAGAATCCATATCAAATCACACAACATTTCTCAAAGTGAGCCCCCAAAACAAAGCTACACATCAGGGCTTATATAGCCTTCTCCTGCCTCAGAGAATGTAACAACCTTATTGACTCACTGGCCAATCAAGAAGTATCTACTGAAAAACAAGCCTCCCACCCCAAGCTCCAGGTGCACTTTAGCCTAGGGGCAGGGAAGATCTTCAAATTTATATTTCCATTACAATTGTCTATAGTGCCTTTTAGCAGAATGTATTTTTCTTCCTTATCTCTTTTAATTGGATCCATTTTTATTTTTGCTTTGTCTGAGATCAGAATTTCCACCCCTGTTTTTTTTTTTATGTCAACCAAAGTATAATATATTCTACTGCAGCCTTTCACCTTTACCCCTTATTTATTACTCTGTTTCAAGTGTGTTTCTTGTAAACAACATAATGTAGGGTTATGCTTTTTTATCCACTCTGTTATCTGTTTTTGTTTCATGGTAGAGTTCATCCCATTCACATTCACAGTCATGATTACTGTGTCTTTTTCTCCATCCCATCTCCACCTGCCACATTTGTGTTTTTTTTTTCTCCTTTCTCCCTTTCCCTCTTCACTAGAGTTTTGGTTTTGAGCACTGCCTCCCTCAATCTGCCTTTCCTTCTATCAGCACCCTCCCTCATTATCTTTTCTTTCCCGTTACTATTTCTTCCCTCCTTTTTGTCACCCCCCTTCATTTTCTTTCCCCTTTCCCCTTACTTATAAGGCAAGTTGGCATTCTACACCTGAGTATGTTATCCCCTTCAAGGATAACTTTTAGATAAAATATTTCAAAACTGAAAGAAAACTATTTACTCTTTGGGTGCCATTTTTCATTTTCTAAGTCAGACCCTCTTTCTCAAAAAGATCATAATTTCTTTGCTAAATTGTATTAAATCATTTCTTTTTCTTTTTTTAATGCTTTACTAACTTCTGATTTACATCATTTGTTCCCACCAGATTTTGAGTTACAAATTTCTCCCCATTTTCCCCCTACCCACTGCCCCAAAATGTCAGTCCCACAGAATATCCCCTCCTCCAATCTGCTCTCTCCCATATTTTCTCCCATACTCCTTTCGAGTTTTCCAGTGGATCTCTATGCTTCAGTGCCTACATATCATATATATACACACACACACACACATATATATATATATACACTATTAATATATATATATATATATATATATACACACACACACAAACATATAAATTTGAATTTTTGATTTTAAAACTTTCAATTCCAGATTCATTCCCTTCCTTCCTTGTCACCCACCCTTACTGGGAAGATAAGCAGTTCAGTATAGGTTGTACATATGTGGATAATACACAACAATAACACAGTAGATATATTTTAAAAGACTGACTATATTTCCTCCCCTCCTATCCCACCTCCCACTTGTTCTATTCTCTACTTTAATCCTGTCCCTTTTCAAAAGTGGGTACTTCCAACTTCCCTCCCCCCAAGCCTGCCCTCCCTTCCATCATCCTGCTCTCATCTCCTTCCCCCCCCCCTATTCTCCTGGAGGGTGAGATACCCTATTAGTGTGTATTTTACTACCTCCTCAAGTCAGATTCAATGGGAATAAGGTTGACCCATTCCCTTTTGCCTTTCTATTCTTCCCCTCCATTGTAACCATTTTACCTTGCCTCTTCTATATGAGATAGTTTACCCCAATCTGTCTCTCCCCATCTCCTCTCATTATATTCCTCTCACCTCTTAATTTCACCTTTTAAGTATCATCCCTTCCTGTTAAATTGGTCATGTGCCCTCTATCTATGCAAAACTGTAAACATTTATACACACATTCACATATGTATTCATATGCCCATATACCCTCATGTATAGACATATATATTTCTAATCCCTTCAACTACTGAGAAAAGTTCCATAAGTTACAATTATTGTTTTTCCACATAGAAATTTTAATAGTTCAACTTTGGTAAGTTCCTTATGATTTCTTTTCCCTGTTTACATTCTCATGCTTCTCTTGCTTCTTGTATCTGGATGTGTAATATTCTATTCAACTCTGTTTTTTTTTTT
>NW_027185793.1:8641728-8650441 GCF_028583685.1 Petaurus breviceps papuanus
GAAAGAAAGAAAGAAAGAAAGAAAGAAAGAAAGAAAGAAAGAAAGAAGAAAATGGATCAGGTTATATGTTTTAGTTCTTAGTGCAACAGCTCTGAAATTCACCTCACACCCATCTCAGGTTGTCAAAGAAGGATTGAAAAATCAAATGACAAATGTTGCAAGATTTGGGGAAACAGGAAAATTAATTCATTGAAGAGGAGATAAAATTGTGTTCGCCATTTTGGAAAACAATTAAGAAAAGTAAGTGACAAAACTGTTTATACATATTGACCTATGTATTCTATGGATACCCATGTCATCAATGATAAAAATTAGTAAAGCCATAAACACACACATGTTTATAGTATTGCTTTTGTGGTAGCAAAGTATTTGAAGTAAAGTAGATTACCATCAATTCAGCAGCGGTTAATAATGCATGATGCATGGATATAATGGAATATTACTGGACTTCAAAAACTTGAATATGAAAAAAGAAGCATGAGAAAGAAGACACAAATGAACTGATGAAACTAAGGTAACTAGAGTATAAAAAACAATATATACATTGGTTTAAATTTATGTAAGTAAAAAAACAGAAAAAAAAGTTATTACTTAAATGTGAAATAATAATGACCAAATTTGGCTTCAGTGAAGAAATCTGAGAAAGTACATGACTCCCTCTTGTAAAAATGAGATAGCATAGAAAAAGAACTTTGCAAAGCATATCAGACGTTTTAGATATGTAGGTTAGTTTGCCTAAATATTAATTTTTAATTTTTATAAGTGAAAAAGACCCCAACTAATCTAATTAATAATGTTCTCTCTGCAATGTTTTTATCAGGTGAGAATGTCTCTTTTGGACATGTATCAATCAATGAAAATCATGAAAAATGTGTGAACAACCCACTTAACCATGTAGGGAAAGAATGTAGTGCTTTGCATTTCTCATCCTGGAAAAAATCGATATTCATTCACCTATACATGTGTGAACAATTAAATTGTGAAATGAAGCTATGCCTTGCAATTATATTCTGTGACCTCCCCCCCCCAAAAAAAAGAAGAAAAAAAAAACCTAAATAGCTTGAATCTTAGCTACTATGATGTTTCAAATCTATTTGGTTTTCAGAATTAAACATCATCATAGATCCTAAATGAATACTTCACTGTATCATTTTAGTTCATATTGTGTTGAGCTTAAGGGATCCTAAATAGCCTACCTTGCGTAGCTGTAGATTATTTTTGTCAAATAAAATGTTTATTGAAATGACTATGTATTATTGTGTATGTCAAATGTTTATTCCTCAGTCTAGAGAAGAACACTTTCTCAATACAGCATACTAGTTCCTTTTCTGGAAATATGATTTTCCTCATTTTGAAAGCATTCTATTATGGATTTTCATTGCTTCTTGTTGGTGTTTTTAAGATCTGCTAACAGTTCTCAAAAGCTACTGAGGAAAACAAGCAAACCAACCCACAAAACTTGCCACAATGGTAAGAAGCCATGATAATCAGTTCAAGTGCCTAATTCTGTTGAGAACTATTATCACTGAAATATAAAGCTTTTTTTTGTAGATCTTTAAGTGAAAATTTAATTAGCCCATAGATCTGAGGCAATTAATAACTCAAATAAATAATTCAGTGTCTTCTATCCAGTATCCATATATGAGCCTAGTCAAAAAAAAAACTAACTCAGAAATGAACCAATATAAACTAATGTTGAGTCTTATTCTTAAATTTTAATTATGTGATGATTAGCAGCTGCCAAAAACTTCTGGAAAGAAAAAATGGCAAGAAACTGAAACCATTCTTTATTTCTTCATCTGTGTCTAACAATTAAAGTACTATTTTTCTTGCTTTACCTAATCAAAAGCAGGTACAGCAGAGACAAGAAAGCACAAAAATAAAAGCAAAGATGGTGTCATTAGAAAATATTTATTGAGTATGTAAGTCAGGCTCATAAAACATAAGAAACAAAGTTGCAGTGCCTTTGTCAACAAACTCAATGTTAAGACAGAATACTGAATCAGACCCACCCTCTGATTATGCTCTAAATATGCCTAACATATCCTCATTAATACACATATCAAGTTCAATTTTGTGGCTTTATCTGTATGATCAATAACTGTTCTCTAGTCATTTCCAATTGAATTTTGCATGCATATTCCTTTTTTCAGTTTTAGAAATATAAAGATCTAAAGCCAGATTTTATTTTGAGAATGTCAAACATTGCTGCTTAATCAAAAACATTCTTGGAAGTAAAAAATGTGAATGAATACAACATATTGCAGGGTATTGTGAACAAACCCTGGTATAAATTCCCATGGCTATTGTTGTGGTTATCCTAAAAAAAGGGAGAAAATCTGAGTCCAAACATAGTTGAGAATTCTCTTCAATTTCTTGTTCTCATTTTCTCCTAGAATGTGCAAAGAAATATGTTTCTCTGTCTATTTAAGGACAAATACAACTATTCTTCAAAGGGGCCAAAAAAAATCCATGTATGAAAGCCTCAAAAATGACATTATGTACACTTCTGAATTTTATATATACATAAATGAGTTTGTGTGTATGTGTGTGTGTGTGTGTGTGTCTGTGTGTGTACACACTCTTTTGTTCTTTATGCTGATATAAACTTGTGCTTCAGCTATTTGGAAAGAGTTTCTTCCCATGAAAGCAATTAGGGATTTTACTGAAGAAAAGTTTTATAGTTCATCAGGGACCTCATAATCCTGTACTCAGTGAAAAGCACCTAAGTAAGGCAAAGACTTAGGATGAGGTCTAGCTCTCATTCTTAGGAAACCTGTTTCCTATTTCTAAGTCCCCACACGTGGTTTTTGAACATGAGCCTTTTCTTCAAAATACGTAATTTTATTAAAACAGGAAATTCTCTTCAAGTAAATTTCCTCTACCAATGAGAGAGGAGAGAGAAGAAAGTGAGTGAGTGAGAGAGAGAGAGAGAGAGACAGAGAGAGAGAGAGAGAGAGAGAGAGAGAGAGAGAGAGAGAGAGGAGAGAGAGAGAGAGAGAGAGAGAGAGAGAGAGCACTTAGGAACTCTGAGTGCAAATTGAAGCATAGTTTTTCACTTTATTTTTCTTGGTGTGGGGGGGGTGTTTTCTTTTATAGTTCAGCTAATGTGAACATATATTTCTCAGTACTTTACACGTATAACTGATATAAAATTGCTTGTCTTCTCAAGGGGTAGAAGGAAGAGAGACAATCTGGAATTTAAAATTAAAAATGAATATTAATTTTAAAATGTAATTGGGATATATTGAACAAAATAAATACAATGTATTTTAAAAGACTTGCATTTTTTAAAGATGCAATGAAAAACCTTGTCTGCATTGTTAGAGGAATTATCAATCTGTCTATTTGGTTCTCCCTTTCTTAAGTAATAAACATTTGAATTGAACAGCAATAATTAGTCATTTATCAATAATTATCTCTCTAATAATGTCACATTGTGCTGCCTATTAGGGAAAAATTGAAATAATGACTTTCATATAGAAACCCCACCAGTGTAGATTATTTGTCTCCTTGCTTCTGCTCACACATTATTACCCAAGATTTAAAATATTTAGCCTCCTAAAAGACTTCTTTGGTCAAAATTCAAATATGCTTAACATATACATCAATGATTTCCTGATGCATATTTTATGCTACATTCCTTATGTGTATTGATTAGCATGAAGAAACTAATTTTCATTTCTTACAACTTCAATCAATCAGTCAAGAAGTATTTACAGAGTACTTTCTTTGTCTTTACCAAATATTTAAGTCTAAGTTGAACTTGTAAGGAGGAAAAAAAAAGATCAGAATTATGTGTGGATGAGGTATGATTCCATTGCAGGGAGGAGGATGGACTTTTAACAAAATAAGAGACTTCATAGAATTTTTTATGAAAGACCAGAGTGGCAGAGAATGAAGATGAAAAGAAGCATAAAAAGGTAAAATGAATGAACAAATATAAAGGGCTAACAGGGATAACCTGCTTATATTCAAATATGGGGAGATGATATATGGTGTTCCCTCTGATCACTATCATCATCAAAATTCATAGAGTGATTTCAGTTACATAAGACCTGGGCATGACTTGATGATAGTAAGAAAATAATGGAAAAGGAAGAGGAATGAACATGAAGAAGAAAATGGAGCAAGGTTAGAGAAAACTATCTCACATAATGAGGCTACAAAAATAGAGATGTGTACAAACAAGGAAAGTGGGAAAAGAAGCTGACACTTGAATCTCACTCTTTTCTGAAGTAATCAAAAGAAGGAAACATGCACCAAGTCAGGTATATAAATCCATTCATTTCACTCAACAGTGAAATAAGAGGGAAAGGAGAAAAATGGAGAGTGGAAATTAGAGGGAGGTTAAATAAAGGGAGTGCTGAGCAAGAAAAAAATATAAAGACGTAAAAATATTTATAGTTGTTTTTAGGTAAAAAAGAATAGGAATCTAAGGAGGTGCCCATAAATTGGTGAATGGATAAACAAGTTATAGTATATAAAACTGATGGAATACTATTGTGCTGAACTCTTATCAGTAATGACCAACTAGGATTCTAGAGGACTAACAATGAAATGTGTTACCTACCTCCTGATAAAGAGATGACAGACTCAGATTGTAGAATAATACAACACTTTTCTTTAAATTTGAGGGAATTGTAGAAATTTGTTTTGACTGACTATACATACATACATACATACATACATACATACATATATATATATAAAGAGTTTTTTAATGTTCTCAAATAAGGGGAAAGGGTTGATGCAGGAGAGTGAAAGGTGGATCTTGGTCGATTGAAACTATCATCTATCTATCTATCTATCTATCTATCTATCTATCTATCTATCTATCTATCTATCTATCTATCTATCTGTTTATCTATCTTTCTATCTATCCATGAAGACTTGGAATATATGACAAACCAAATTTGCTGAGAATTGATGAGGAAACATACTTCCCACCTTCTAAAAGAGAGGTGCTGAATTTAGACAGAAGAATGAGACTTTTTTTTCATTTCTTATATATGAGTAATGAGATTTTTGTTTTATTTAACTATGCATGCTTGTAACGAGGGTTTTATTGTTCTTGTTTGCTCATTGGCGGGGGGATACAAAAGGAGAGAGACAGAGGATTAATCTTTAAAAATAAAAAAAATATATCTGTAAGGTAAATTAATCTGTACATTTTATTTTGCATGCAATGTATGCTTATGGCAAAGTATAAACAACAATTAGAGTAAGATAACTTGAGATCAAATCTCAACTTGAGAAATAATTTAATTTCTCAGTGCCTGTTTCTTCATCTGTGATATGGAGGTTTGAACTATGCATTTTTAAAGGTCTTTATAGCTCTTAACTCCTGTGTTATGGCTTAGATAAAGTCTACTCTTTTTACAGAAGAATTTTAGTTATTCTTTATTTCATTAATTAAAAACACTTAGTATCTGTAGTTTATGCCCTCACTGGCATACATAATAAACTCTCATAAGCAAGAAGAAATATTTGACACATTTTATATCTAATTTTTTTAACTAAAACATATGTCTGTTCAGCTGGATCATTCTGCAAGAGCCTTGGTGGTTTACAAATGGATTCTAAGCCTCTGTTGTGATATAATTAGATTAGTTTTATTTATGTCATTATTTATAGCTTTATAATCCTTCCTTCCCATAATGTATTAACTGTTTAAAAACATTTCAGTGACTGGAAAATCATGGACTATTACAGTAGGTTAGGAGAAAAGTACAGTGGGAATTAAGCACAATTTTCAAGGTGTATTAAAAATTATTTCAGTTTGACATTTACATTGGCATTTTTGTTACCTTTTAATAATTGTGCAGTTTGTACAATTTCTTATGCAGTAGTGCTTGCATATGTAGTAGAAAAAATATTAGCAATGAAAGTCTCCCAAACCTGTCTTCTTTTTCCTTTCTGTTCAGTCCTTTGTGATCACTCCCTTCTGAACTCATCAAAATTATAATCTATACCAAGTGTATCAAAATTTTTGATAACTCTAACCCTAACACTAACCCTAATCCTAACACTACTAGGGAAAGAATATTTTGAGCACACACTCAATATATGTATTTATGCATTATATGCAAGGACAGTTATACTAACATTATTCATATTATAAAGCTTGCACAAAATAGAGATTTTTTTAGTGACACAATTAAGGGGCTTGATATATAATTTGATCCTAAAATCAATAGGAAGACACAAAAGTCCAATGAGTAATAGAGTAAGGGAGTACTACATTAGTCCAGCCATTGCAATCATCTCAATGAGAAGTGAAGAGATGCTGAGGGTTATGGCAAAGTGAGTAGATAAAATTAGATATATGTGAAGAATATTATGAAAAGAGAGAAAAAAAGGTTGTGCAGTTGATTATATATCAAATCAAGTGAAAGTAAGGAGTTGAAAGTAACAATTGAGTGATTTGAATAACAGTGGAATGCTCAACAGCAATAAGGGAGTCCATGAGAGTAAGTTTAAGGAAAAAAAAATAATAAAATGAGATCTGAGATGCTGACCACCAGCCATATATACATATTTATGTCATGAAATTTACTCTGCCTACAAAAATATGGTGGAGAAGGATAGTAGAAGAGACATATATTCACCTATCACTGGCCCAGAGTACATTGCTTATAGGTACCTGTTATAACCATGAAGTGATCTGGCAGTAAAGATGCAAGCACACTTGACAAGGAAAAGTAGCTACTAAATTTTCCAATGGCACCTGCATAGCTGCTAATGTGAGATTAGGTCACAACTCCCTGAGGGAACCATGTTGTAATAGAAGGGTAGAAATTTTGAGGTTGATCAGAGAAGGGAGCTGTCAGAGTGACAAAATATGGTTGTGCTGGAGACCAGGCCCTCAAATAACTGTGACAAGAAAGGTGAGATCTTAGCCTAAATGGTATGTGATCAACCAGAGAGGGGGAATGCATATTTCTACTCTCTGAGTATTTTATCACATACAATTTGGACTATTTCCATAGACTCCAAGGGATTGAGTCCTATCTTTGGAAACCATTGTCTCTCTACTCATTGAGTATTTATCTTATGTTACCTTCAATCATTAATGACATATTCTATTTATATGTAGTCTTATTCAATTAATCTATGACCCTTGCCCAAAGAGGTTGTAGTACTTCTTTCTTTTTTCTTTATTGTCAGGGCCCTAGCAAGTTTAGTGATGAAGAATTTGATTTTCTCTTTTATTCTTCAAGTGTGAGAATATTTCTACATCTATCAATAAAGCAGTCCATTGTTGAACAAATTCACTATATTTATAGCCACTTTTCTTGAAGTGGATTTCACAATGGCTGACTTTTACTTTTCTTTTTCTTGTGACCTCATTTTCTTTTTAAATAAACTTCAACTTCACAGGATGTCCTGTGTAGGAGTCTTAGGTCATTCTGCTTAAGAATCTTTCCATTATTGCCCATAGGTACCTTAATGTACTCTGTTAGAGCTGTGAACTGGTCCTAACATTCTGGAAAGGAATTTGAAACTATACCCCAAAAGCTATTAAACTGGGCACGGCCTTTGACTGAGGGATACTTCTACTAAGTCTATACAACAAAGAGATGAAAGAAGGAGGGAAAGGATCCATCCATACAAAAATATTTACAACAGTTCTTTTTCTTTTTGTGGTGACAAAGAATTAGAAAATAGGGGGATGCCCATCAATTGGTGAATGAGTGAACGAGTTATAGTATAAGAATGTGATGGAATACTATTATGCTAAGGGTATTGGATTTTTTTTAAAAAATGGGAAAATTTGTATGAACTAATGAAAAGTGAAGTGAGAAGAACCAGGTTAATAGTTTATACAATAGCACTAATATTATATAGATAATCAATTTTGAATAACTTAAGAATTCCGGTAAACACATTGACCAGCCATAATTTCAAAGGACTAATAATGAAACGTATTGATCTTCAGATAGAAAGCTCATGGTCTTAGAGTGGAGATTGAAGAATATATTTTTTTCTTTCCTTTTCTCTTCTTTTTCCTTCCCTTTCTTTTCCTTCTTATACTTAGATTTTGCTTGTCTTGCCTTCTCAGTGACTGGGGAAATGAGAGAAGGGAGGGAGAGAATTTGGAACTGAAAAAAATGTATAATTGAATAAAATAAAATATGTTGGTGGGGGGGTACCTTGTACATCCACATGAGTCTCTTCACAACTTTTTGTACACCTCAACAGTATTGGTGCTTTTTGTTTCTTCATAATTCCATTCTTGATCATGTTTTTTTTTTCATTCATGGGTTGCCTTCCTCCATGGGATCCTACCAATCTTTCTCTGAAACCTTTGAAATATGTCTTCTTAACATTCTAGGGCAGACTGTTCAGTTTTCCTCTCCTTTAGCATAAAATTTTGGATGGAGTGATTACTTTCTTAAAATATTCCTATCATTTTCAGTCCAGCAACAAATCCCTGTCACCTCATCATGACAATCATTCCACAACAGAATTTGTTTTCTTGGTGTGTTTCTATCAACTCTTTAGGGACAGAATTATCACTAAATTTTTCTTATCCACTTTTATTAGATTATCCATTTTTACCAGTGAGACATACAAACACAGACACAGAGAAATACACATACATACACAGAAAGAGAAAGGGTGTGTGTGTGTGTGTGTGTGTGTGTGTGTGTGTGAGAGAGAGAGAGAGAGAGAGAGAGAGAGAGAGAGAGAGAGAGAGAGAGAGAGA
>NW_027185793.1:8650451-8679415 GCF_028583685.1 Petaurus breviceps papuanus
AGAGAGAGAGAGAGAGAGAGAGAGAGAGAGAGAGAGAGAGAGAGAGATTTGGAAATTAAAGATCATCATAATTATGCAGTTCTCTTGTTTAAGATTTGTGTTCTATTTTGCACATAACATATTGTGTGCAAATTTATCTTATTTATTATTTTTCTCCGGGTGGTATGTAATGTATTCAAATGATAAATTCCATATTTACTTCTACCTTCTTTGACCTTCATTCAAATATTATCACTTTCCCTTCGCCTCCCTCCCATTTCCTGGATATTTATCTCATGAGTATACCTTCATAATATATGATGCACCCCTTCTTTTTTCCTATAATGTTTCTTTTGTATGTGGTGCATCTATCCAGATCTGTAGCCTAAACATGAGTTTTATCAAACCATGTCTCAGCCATGCCTCTAATGTCAAATTTGCCTCCTTGTTTTTAGATGGCTACTTCTTTTTGTTGCCTTAACATTGGCATTTGCATATAGGCATCTATGGCTTTAACTACCTCTTCCTTTCTTGGATCCTATATTCTGTAAATTTCTGGTGTCTCAATCACTGTGTTTTCTTTGAAACTCTTTCCTACAATTTCTAATTTTAGAGATAAACCCAGGCATACTCCCCATATGCTGTGTTATTTAAAGATTCAATCTGAAAGTACCTGGCAAACATCTTCTTACCAACTTTTCTTGGGCAGCCTCCATCTTTTGCCAAGAAACTGTCAACCCTGTATTATAAACTCCACAATCCAGAAACCTAAATCTCATTATCAGACACTACTTTTTATTTTTATTTTTTGCTTTTTTGTAGGGGGGAAGGTAAGGCAACTGGGGTTAAGTGACTTGCCCAAAGTCACACAGCTATTTTTGTTAAGTGTCTGAGGCCGGATTTGAACTAAGGTCCTCCTCACTCCAGGTCTGGGGCCCTATTAACTGTGCCTCCTAACTGCCCCTACTACTTTCTTTTTAGCAGTTTTTTTTTTGCTTACAAGATAATTATTTTTTATTGCTTCTTCATTCCTTTCCTTCAAGGGAAAGAAGTGAAAAAAAAAAGAAACATAACCTGTGCCCCTATGATCTTCAATTTTCATGCCCAGAGAAAGGATTCTGGGAAGATAGCTGAAGAAGACAGGAAACACCACACTCTCCAAATTTCTTCAAGAAACAGGATTTTAAAAATCATATCAAAGTGAACTTTAAGTAATAGGGATAATTAAAATATGAGATAAAGCAGTGGTCCTCCTAAGACAACTTGAGACGACTATAGGAAGGACCCAACCTCTAGGGGATGAGGTCCAGACCAATTGAAATACAAAAATTTATAGTCAGACTACACAGAATTGACAAAAACAAGCCTGAGAGCAAAGGGATCAGGTGGTAGTCTGGCTTCAGAAATTGTCACCTCATGGACAGTGTGTGGGCCAGACAGCTGAGTGAGGAGAAATTAAAGGCCCCTCCCCTGTTGTAGGATACTATGTGCAGTTGTTCTGATCAGATTCAGTCCTGGGCTGAGGTTGTGGGGGAGAAGGAGTGAGTTCCTGTGTTATGAGTGTGGTAGCAGAGAGGAAGGGATCCTTCTGGCTGTGGGCACTTGCAGGAGAATAGAGTCCCAGGTTTCAGTTCCAGGGAAGAGGGGTGAGCCAGAGTTTGCAGCCACAGGAGGGACCATAGCAAAAAAGAATATTTGAGGTGAAAGAACGACTGGGGGACTTAGTCATGGCTCAGGGTCATCGAGGAGGGCTAGAGGTTGGGTCCCCAAGCAGTGCTTAGAAAACAATAGTACAAAAAACCTTGAACGCTGAGGCCTCACCCCTCATACCTCAAGTGTAGAATCTCACTATAATAATAAGTCACTATTAAAAAAAATAGTAAGTTAGCATAGGAGAAAGAACTCAACCATAGATAGCTGCTAGGGGAATAGAGAAAATAGCAGTTTAAACTAAGAAAATAGCTTAAAAAATCCACTGCTACTTCAAAGAAAAATGTCAAATGGTCACAAGCCCAAAAAGAGATTTTGGCAGAGCTTTAAAAGGTGAGACATTGTGGGAAAATTAAGAAAAGTAAGAGTAATATAAGAAATCAGGAAAATAATAAGTATACAATTAGAGGTCCAAAAACTTTAGGAAGAAAATAGCTTCTTAAAAACTAGAATTGGGGAAGAGGCAGCTAATGATGTTATAAGACACCAAGAAATAACAAAACACAATTTTAAAAAGAAAAAAAAAACATGAAACATGTCATTATAAAGACAAGTAATCTGGAGAAGAGATTGAGGTGAGACAATATAACAGTTGTTGAAGCACGAAAAATTTATGAATTTAAAAAGAGTCTAGGGTGATATTACAAGAAATCATAGGGTCAGCTAGGTGGCGTGGTGAATAGAGCACCGGACCTGGAGTCAGGAGGACCTGAGTTCAAATTGGGCCTCAGACACTTAACAGAAAGCTCGCAGTGTGACCTTGGGCAGTCACTTAACCCCAATTGCCCTCCAAAAAGACAAACAACAACAAGAAATCATTCAGGAAAACTCCTCAGAAATTCTAGAATGAGAGGGTAAAATAGAAGTAGGAAAAATCCATTAGTCAGCACCTGAAAGAGATCCCATGATGAAAACTCACAGGAACATCATATATTACATCCATACTTGGTTAGTCACCAGAGAGAGAAACACCAACATCTAGGCTTTGAAAGCTGGGGGCTCAACAGCTGCTAGAGTCTCTTCTGGTCAAATCACACAACTCTTCCCATAAATGAGCCCCAAAGCAAATCTTTGCCTCAGAGGTATATATAGCCTTCTCCTGGATCAGAGAACATCACAACCCTCATTACCCACTTGACTACAAAGTAACAAAAGTTGTGCCTTCCTGAAAAACAAGCCTCCCATCACAGGTTCCAGGTGAGCACATGCAGACTATAAGGGGGGAAGATTCTATTTAAACATCCTCAAGCTTAATTTAGACTTATTAAGAGTCAGGGAAGATCTTCGAATTTCTCTTTCCATTACACCTGGTTAAGTAGAAAATACTACAGGCAACAAGAAACATAACTACTACAGAGCTACAGTCAGGATAACACAAGATCTAATAGCTGCTACATTAAAAACACTGAAATACTTGGAACATTATATTTCAAAGAGAAAAGGAACTGGGTTGGGAAACCAAGAATAATTTACTTGGCAGAGCTTAGTATAATGCTGAAAGAAAAAAAATGTATATTTAATGAATTAAAAGACTCAGGTATTTGTGAGAAAAAGACCAGAACCCCATGGAAAATTTGACATATAAGATCCAGGAAAAATTTAAGGCAATGGAAATTTAATGTAATGAAAAAGATAAGGTAAGGAAAAATGTAAAGTAATGTAAATGTAAGGTAAAAATTAAAGATCAGTTACAAGGGACCCATTAATGTCAAATAATTTACTTATATGGGCAAATATCTGAACACTTAAAAACAGTATCATTTTTTGTGTATTTTCAAAGACCATATATACATATGGTTGGATTGAGTATGATGAGATGATTCTAAAAAAAATAAATAAATTTGGGTAGGGAGAGGAAAAATGGAGCAATTATGTCATATAAATGAAGTGTCATTGGAAAAACATACATTGGAAACAAATAAGAATGGAGGGCTGGTAATGCTGGAACCTTATTTCCATTGGAAATGGGTTGAAGAGAGAATAAAACATATATCTAGAGGGGTATAAAAGTCTTCTACATTTTATTTTAAAAATGGGAAGGTGAGGGGGCAGGATGAGGGAGAGGCTTTTAGAAGACTGTGTAAATGAGTAAGTAGGAGGGTGGGGGAGAGCATAAAGTAGGAATTCTTAAAGAGGTGGTAGATTAAGGATTAGGAGGGTAAGCATGGGGAAAAGAGAGGGATTCTTTAAAAGGATATGGATTAGGAAAGTAGTGATTAGAAGTAAATAAGACCTATGAGGAGGGATAGTGTAAAAAGAGAGGATAAAAAGGATAATAGGGAGGAAAAATAAGATGGAAGGAAATAGACAGCTAGTAATTAAAACTTTGAATGTGAATTGGATGAATTCACCCATAAAAACAGAAGGGGATTAAATGGATTAAATGGATTAAATGGATTAAAAATCCAAATCTGACACTATGTTGTTTACAACACACATTTTAATATAAGAGATGGACACAGAGTTAAAATAAAAGGCTGGAATAGAATTTATTATGCTTTAGCTGAGGCCAAAAAATGCAGAGGCAGAAATCATGTCTTTGGTAAGGTCAAAGGTAAATTAGATTTAATTAAAAGAAATAAACAAAGAAACTACATTATTATAAAAGGTATTCAGAAAATGAAATAATATGGGGCAGAGCCAAGATGGAAGAGTAAAAACAGGAATTCCCTTAAGTTTCTTCTACAGCTACCTCCAGTACCTGTAAAATATAACTCTAAACAAATTTTAGAGCTACAGAATTCACAAAGTGACAAAAAGAAACAAATCTCTGGATGACAGCAGTCTGGCAGGTGGGCAGCAAGGGTCTACTAGACCAAGCTGTGAGCTGAGCACATTCCCTCACCAGCCAAGAAGCAGGGTGGCCCCAAGCAGCAGCACAGGCCTGCCAGAAGAGATTTCAGGTGAATGAATCACCAGCAGCTGTGGGGGTTTCCCAAATTATCAATACATAAATACCAAAGAAAAAGTAAAAGGTCAATAGAGAACTCTGTTGGAACTGGGTGACACCTGGGAGGCACCTACCTCCAGGATGAGAGGTGGAGGCAGTGCTGGAGCTACAGCTGCTGCCACATGGCTGCTCTAGAGCTCATGGCCTGCAGATAGTAGGGGGACCAAGCAATCATTCAGCAAGTAATCACTCTTACTCTGACATGCTTAGATCTGGGTCTTAGTATTAGGTGGTGCTGGGGTGAGAATCACCAGTGTGTCAGAGCTTGTGGTGGCTGTATAGAGGGTGCCCTCCTCATAGGTCTGGCAACTGCAAAAACTGCAGCAATTTGGGACATAACTCTCTCCACTATGGAAGTAGAGTTCTACCATGGCAAGGAGCTCAAAAGTCAAATAATTGGCTGGCGAGATGAGCAAGCACAGGAAGCACAATCAGACAATAGAATCCTTTTTGGGGGACAAAAAGGATCAAAACACAGAAACAGAAGAAGACAACAAAGTCAAAACTCCTGTATCAAAAGCTTTCAAGAAAAATATGAACTGGTCAGATGCCATGGAGAAGCTTAAGAAGGATTTTGAAAATCAAGCAAAAGAAGTGGAGGAAAAAATTGGGAAGAGAAATGAGAATGATGCCAGAAAATCATGAAAAGAGAGTCAACAGCCTGCTAAAAGAGACCCCCCCAAAATGCTGATGAAAATAACATCTTAAAAATAGACTCACTCAAATGGCAAGAGGGCCAAAAAAGTAATCAGGAGAAGAATGCCTTTAAAAGCTGAATTGCCCAGGTGGAAAAGGAATACTTAAAACTCACTGAAGAGAATAAGTCTTTCAAAATTAGATTGGAGCAAATGGAAGCTAATGACTTCATGAGAAATCAAGATACTATAAACAGATCAAAACAAATGAAAAAATATAAGGCAATGTGAAATATCACATTGGAAAACCACTGACCTGTAAAATAGATCTAGGAGGGATAATTTAAAAATTAGTGGACTACCTGAAAGCCATGATAAAAAAGAGCCTAGAAAACATCCTTCAAGAAATTCTTGAGGAAAATTACCCTTAAATTCTAGAACCAGAGGGCAAAATAGAAATTGAAAGAATTCACCAATCGCCTGTTGAAGAAGATCCAAAGATTCCTAAGAATATCATAGCCAAATTCCAGAGATCTCAGGTCAAGAAGAAAATATTGCAAGCTGTCAGGGAGAAACAATTTGGGTATTGTTGAAACACAATCAGGATAACACAACATCTAGCAGCTTCTACATTAAAGAATCGAAGGGCTTGGAGTATGGTATTCTGGAGGCCAAAGGGGTTAGGATTAAAACCAAGAATTATCTACCCAGCAAAACTGAATGTAATGCTTAAGAGGAAAATATGGTCATACATTGAAATAGAGGACTTCCCAGAATTCTTGATGAAAAAACCAGAGCTGAACAGAAATTTAGACTTTCAAATACAAGAAGCAAGAGAAGCATGAGAATGTAAACAGGAAAAAGAAATCATAAGAAACTCATTAAAGTTGAACTATTGACATTCCTACATGGTAAAATGATAATTATAACTCATGAGACTTTTCTCAGTATGAGGATAGTTGAAGGGAATATGTGTGTGTGTGTATACATACATATAGGAGGGTGTATCTGGGCAATTTTAATGTAGAAGCTGCTAGATGTTGTGTTATCCTAAAAAAACTAATTTTTAAGAATGAGTGGATTAAAGAATAAATCATAGAAATAATCATTAATTTTCTTAAAGGGATTGACAATAATATCTAAACCTATGTAATGAAGCAAAAGCAAAATCAAAGGAAAATTTATATATCTAAATGCTTATATTGAGGAAGAATCAACCAATATACTGAATATTCAATTTTTAAAAGCTTAGAAAAAGGACAAGTTAAAAATCCTAAATTAAACACCAAATTGGAAATCTAATCTATTCAATTCCATTCCAATTAAATTACAAAAATTTATTTCATTGAGCTAGAAAAATATTAACAAAATTAGCTTGGAACCAAAAGAATGTCGAGAATGTCAAAGGAATTAATGAAAAATAAATGAAAAACAAATAGTTTTAGCAGTCTTAAATGATATTGTAAGGCAGTAATTATAAAAACTATATGGCACTGGTTAAGAAATATAAAGATAGGGCTGCTAGGTGGCACAGTGAACAGAGCAATGGCCCTGAAGTCAGAGGACCTGAGTTCAAACACGGCCTCAGACACTTAACACTTCGTGTGACTTTGGGCAAGCCACTTAACCCCAATTGCCCTGCCCTCCCCCCTCCAAAAAAAAGCATATATATATGACATATCAGTGGAACAGAGTAGAGATATACAGTATATAACAGCAAATGATAATAGTAACTTTGGGTTTTACAAATGCAAAATTTAAACTTTTGGAAAAAGAATTCATTGTTTGGTAAAAAGTCTTTGAAATCTGAAACAGTCTGGCAGAATTTAGACCAATGTTTTTTGCCATTTGCAAGATGAGGTCACAATGGATATTTGACTTACATTTACATCTAGAGAAACATCATAAGAAGACTAGAAGAATATAAAACATATCAACTATCAGACTTATGGTTAAGCAAGTAATTTATGGATAAACAGGAGATAGAAAACATTCTAAAATATAAAATGGAAAATTTTTATTTTGTTAAATTAAAGAAGTTTGTGTGATATATATGTATATATATGCATATGTATGTAAGAGTGTTTATGTTTGTGTATACACATGGATTATTAGATATGGCTGCCAATTCTCTAGGAAAAAGCAGACAGGGGATGTGAGGAGAAAAAAAGTACACAGGATAGATCAAAAGAAAATTTTGAAGCACAGATAAGAAGAGTAGATTTGAAAATGATTTTCAGTATATTTTACATAGTCTTTTCAACAAAAGTAAACAGTTTGAGGGGCAGCTAGGTTGCACAATGAATAGAGCACGAGCCCTGGAGTGAAGACAACCTGAGTTCAAATTCAACCTCAGACATTTGACATTTAACGAGCTGTGTGACCTTGGGCAAGTCACTTAACCCTAATTGCTCTGCCTTCCCCCCTCCAAAAAAAGTAAACAATTTGAAATTTGTGGTTTTATATTGTACCTTCTTTTTATGTTGTACTGTAAACATGGGAATTTGGGGGGTTTGGGGAGTTTTTTTAATTACAATTCAAAAAGTATATTAAAAGAAATTAAATTATCATGCCAAGATTACATAATTATTCAAAATACATTTTAGATTTCCTACAACAGTGTAACTTATGCACACATAAGTCATCAAAACGGAGTAATTTTCATCCATTGTCATAAGTTTGGGAAGGTTCTTTTTGGTGTCTTGGGAGATATTCATCTGTATTGCTATGATCAGGTTAACAAACAAGTGCCTTACTACTCCTAAGAGTGAAATCACTAAACAGTCCATCCTTTTCCTACTAGCTGTTTTTCATAATATGGCTATCTTATAATACCCAGCTCTTTGTGCCTTACAAGTTGGCAAAGGTATACATATACAAAGATATTGATCTTAGAATCATTGTCTTTATCTCTAGAGGTTATTGAAAAATAATTTTTTAAAAGAATGATTTTATATCATTTAAATATTTCCTGATTTCTGTTGCTTTTGAGTTTCACTCAATATAGCAAGTATTTTAGACAATTAAGGGGAAAGAAAGAAAAACTGATCAAGATATGTCAAATGTCTGAAGATATGTTCAATTACTACCATTGTGTATATCATAGCAGTGCAAAGGGGTGAAGGTGAGTGTTTCTTCTGTATTTCTTTTCATTGGATTCATGATTGTTTTTTGTAATTTTGCAATATTCACTTGTAGTTTTGTTGTGGTTATCTTTTCATTTTGCCTTGCTGTAACCATTGTTTTCTTAGTTTGTCTGATTTTACTTGATTCATTTCATACAAATTTTCCCATGATCCTCTGCATATATCACATTTGTTATTTCTTATAGCATAGTAATATCTCCTTACATTAATGTACCAAGACTTCTTGAACTATGCTCAAAATGATGGTTGCTTACTCTGTTTCTGATTCTTTGCTATCTCAAAGAGTGCTGTTATATTTTCATGTGTGTGTGTGTTTGTGTATGTGTGTGTGTGTGTGTGTGTGTGTGTGTATACTGACTTACTAATGACTCCTGTGGAGTGTATCTGATAGTGTGTTCTCTGGAACCTCACAGGTCTTTTTATGTAAAATTGGAAGAGTTTTTATTACTATTATTTTTCCTTTAAAAAAACTTTATAAGAAGAAAAACTTGGAAATTCACTTAACCAGTGTGGAATTTGGAGAAACTGTTCAGTTTCATATTTTAATCACATAAGCCATGTTTGTGATAGCAAAATTAAATCTTGTTTACTCCACAAAGACTTTGAATGCCTAAGTGTCAGTTAGATGGCAACTTTTCAATATCTAATGCTTTTCAAGATATAGTTCTTACATTTTTGAAAGCTTCTTAAGTGTGGTAATTATCTATATTCACAAGGAAAAGTTTCAATTTTACATAATTAGAACTTGAACTTAAGGAAAATCAAAAGGTTAAATAAAATTCAAAACTGAGTATATTTTCTCATCCTTCTTTTATTTGACATTAATTTGAAAAGCAAAATTTTTATTCCACAGGATTTAAAATCAGAGAAAAATGTCAATTGGATTAATTTTTGTCCAATCGTATACTTACCATCTGTCAACTTACCAAGACATTAGGAAAGGTCTGGCACAAAAGACCTGGTAAGTATTCTGTGCTCTGCATTTCAGTGTCACTTTTGGCTCCGTGACTCACTCTTCCTTCTGCTCTTGCTAATGACAGTGTATTCTGGAAAAATTATACTGGTGCAAATTTCCATAAAGGCAAAAACTAATAGCTACAAGTATTAAATATCTTTTTTTAGCTTACATTCCATTTCAGATATTTGTCTTCTGAAATAATCACTCTTCTGCACTAATGTTTCATCTCAATGTTGCATTATATTGTAGTGTTCATCCTGGTTCCTTCAATATTGTGCTAGTGGATTTTAAATTTTTTGATATGGGTCTGGTGACAAAATATTCATCTTATCTACTGTCCGACATCATTCTAAGTCAGAGAGACACATTGGCAGAAAACTGACTGCAAGATGATGAATATTTGTGACCACAAGAACTCATGAAACCAACCACTATGGTGAGGAAGGATTGCAACATACATTAATGAAAATCACTGAGTTTTTGACATATTACAATGTTATTCCTAAAACCAAACAAAATACGTATATGGGTTTATTTGCAAGAGAAACTATGAGCAAGTAATATGGTACATGCCCAGCAATCAAAGATCAGATTTATGACTAGGTTATGTAGGTTGGACAAATAAAATGTTTTAATATTATATAAACATTATATAAATATATATGCATGTACATATATAGTGTATACATTTTTGTACATATGTATATGTGTATGTATTATGAGTGTGAGAAATTTAAATACCACGTCATGGTCAAGTCAAGGAAAAAGCATTTATTAAGTACTTAATTTGTGCCAGGTATTGTGCCGAGAACTGGGAATATAGATACAGTACATGCAAAAACAGGAAGACAATCCCTATCCTTAAAAAGCTTACATTCTAATGGGAGAAGATAGCACATACAAGGAAGCTGAGAAGGAGGTGGAGAGAGAGTACCTGCATAGGGACATGGTGAACAAAATAAAAGCCTAAAGACATAGGAGAGGAGTCCAGAGAGCAATGACAGAGTCAACCTGATTGATCTGAAAATTTCCTTAAAATGGAGCTTCCAGGAGGAACTTGCCAATCAAAGGAAAGGACCACAGGAGTAAAGAGATCTTGCTAAACGAGAAAGCTACTAGAGTATGTTGGAGAAAGCTCAGCAAGTGAGGTGTGTAGCCTGGAGAGAAATTAATGAGTGAATAAATGGTATAAAATAAGGTAAGAAACTTTGTTTCACAGAGGACCTGGGTTTGAATCTCTTTACTTTTTCTTTAACCTCTCTGACGTTTTAAAAAAATCTATTGAGAGTATCATCAAGTTCCCAGTCACTCCGTCCCCATTCTACCTTGCTCTCTCATTATATTTGTCCATTTTAATACTCTTCTATTTGCCTTACCTGAAGTCTTTCACTTCTCTGATTCAATTAGCTAAAAAAAAAAAAGCAACCCTAAATCACAGGGTTAACTATTCCTCCCCCACTCAAAAACTTTTCACGGTTTTTTGTTTCTTTGTTTTTATTTTGTTTTTGCTATTGCCACTAGGTAGAAAACTCTAAGCTATTAAAAAAATAAATTAATAAAGTAGATGAATGAACGAATGAACTCATATCTAGCACAGTGGCACTGTTAGGTTAAGGTACCAGGGACTACAGATCACCTATCCTTCTACTTTATCTGTCCTGAATTAATTATTCTTTTTTTAAGTAGCCTGACTCTTTAAAAGGGGTCATTAGCCAAAGCCCCTAGACTGGCTATACTCAGGAAACCTGCAACAAATATTACAGTTGCTAATTATAAAATATGATTATGAACCCAAAATCTATGGGTTTTCCCCAGCAGAATAAAAAAACAAAAAAACAAAACAAAACAAAACAAAAAAAAAAAACAATTGCACAAGTTACAAATAAGAATAAGATATGAAACAAGCATTTTTCCCACACAGAAAAAGAAATGCTAAGAAAACAAACAGACAAAAAAAAGCTAACCACCACAACAACAAAACAACCAAAACACCTCTAATCAGCAAAAAAAAAAAAAAGTTTAAAAAAAAAAGATTCCAGGTCTCAGTAGGATACAATTTAATTATCAAAATTTGCATTTATCCTCCACTGAAAACAACACACAACAACAAGCAGGGTCTTTCTTCTCAGGTGATCTCCCTGCATGAATACTTTTTGCCTGTCTACTAATACTACTATAGTAAGTGCAGGCTGTCACACTATAGGCTCAGTGTTCTCAACTGGGAAAGTTAAAGATGACTTTCTCTATCTCAAAAAAGTCTGCTGCAAAGGAATGTGACACCAAGTTCTCTGGTCTTGGGGAATAAACTGGGGACTAGTCTCTTTGTGTCACAACATCCCCTGCCCTCTCCAAATCACCCCACATTAAGTCTTTTGTATTTGCATCATGTTCATCATGACATAGTATACACTTCTGAATTGTCATTGTTGATTTAATGCCAGGATATATCAGGGTATCTGTATGCTCTAAAATGTGTGGTAGGAATGGTATTGAATGGCCAAAGAAAGCCCACCCCAACATATCAAGCACTTGACTGGAATATTGACATTGACTGCTCTAATGGTGGGGAGGAGATAACTAAGAAGGAGTCACTCTGAATGAATTGAATTAAAATTCCTTTACAATCTGAATTGAATGTACCTCAAAACCTTGATCTCCCCACACACACACACACACACACACAATTTTTCCCAAATTGAACTGTTAGTTCTTTTTCAAAACAAATATTTCATTTAATACATCTATATAATTGAACCAGATGTACCCATTTCAGGAATGCATTTGTTCTTTTTTCTGTCCTTTAAAATGTTTATCTTCCTCCAAAACTTACCTGAGGTCTCACTTCCTTAATGAAGTCTTCCCTGACAACCCTCATCCCTACATTACTCAAGCAGGACTTACTATAATATGCTTCCTTATATTTTTTTTAAATTTTTTTTTTTGCTTTTTGGAGGGGAGAAATTAGGGCAATTGGGGTCAAATGACTTGCCCAAGGTCACACGGCTAGTAAGTGTTAAGTGCCTGAAGTCACATTTGAACTCAGGACTTTCTGACTCCAGGGCTGGTGCTCTATTCACTATGCCACCTAGCCACCCCTAAATTTTTTGTTGTTAAAATAGCATTTTAACAACAAAAAGAGAAAAAATCATCAAAATTAATGTATACATTGGGAATATCTGAAAATATGGGCAAAACACCATGTTCATGAACCGCTTGTTTCTGCAAAAGGGGAGAGTAGGTGTGTCTTTTCATATCTCTTCCTTGGAATCAGATTTGATCTTGAAATTTTGGAACATTCACTTTTTTGTGATTGTTTTCTGTTGAAACATTGTACTCATTTTACATATATATATATATATATATACATATATATATATATCTTGCTTACTTCCCTTTGCTTTACTCTGCGATCTTTCGATGCTTCTCTGTATTTATCATTCTCACTATAGCATAATAATACTCTACTACTGTCATGTGACCTATCATTGAGGTAGGAGGATTTCTTTTATTTTTTGATGATCAGATTATTCGTTTAATATTAAAATTACTACACACATATCAGACATGTCTTTTTCTTCTCTAAAATGTATATGGCTACATTTTTATAATTTGATTTAATTTTTTTTCAAATGCTTTATTAACTTCTGATTTACATCATTAATTTCTGCCAGATTTTGACTTACATATTTTCTCCCCATTTTTCCCCTACCCAACCCCCCCAAATAGCAGTCCCACAGGATATCCTCTCCTCCAATTTGATCTCTCCCATATTTTCTCCCATACCCCTTTTGACTTTTAAAGTGGGATCTCTATGCCCCAGTGCCTGTATATCTTATTTCCTAATTACATGTAAAATAGTATATAGATAGATAGATATAGACAGATATTAATAGATAGATACATATAGATATATATCTATATATACATACATATTTGAATATTTGATTTTAAAACTTTTAATTCCAGATTAATTCCCTTCCTCCCTTGTCACCCACCCTTACTGGGAAGATAAGCAGTCCAATATAGGATGTACATGTGTGGCTAATGTAAAGCAATAACATAGTACATATATTGTAAAAGACTGACTATATTTCCCTCCCTCCTATCCCACCTCCCACTTGTTCTATACTCTAATTTGATCCCATCCCTTTTTTAAAGTGGGTGCTTCCAACTTCCTTCCCCAGCCTGCCCTCCCTTCCATAATGCTCCCTCTCATCCCCTTCCCCCCTACTCACTTGTAGGGTGAGATACGCTATTTACTGTGTATTTCATTCCCTTCTAAAGCTAAATTCAATGGGAATAAGGTTGACCCATTCCCTTTTGCCTTCCTATTCTTCCCCTACATTGTAACCATTTTCCCTTGCCTCTTCTATATGTGATAGTTTACCCCATTCTGTCTCTCCCCATGTCCTCTCATTATATTCCTCTCTCACCTCTTAATTTCACCTTTTAAGTATCATCCCTTCCTGTTAAATTGCTCCTGTGCCCTTTAGCTATGTATACCTGTAAACATATATACACACATTCACATATGTTTTCATATGCCCATATACCCTCACATATAGACATATATATATATATATATTTATATTCCCTTCCACTACTGAGAAAAGTTTCATAATTTACAATTATTGTTTTTGCATGTAAGAATGTTAATAGTTCAACTTTGATAAGTTCCTTATGATTTCTTTTCCCTGTTTACCTTCTCATACTTCTTGTATCTGAATGTCAAATTTTCTTTTCAACTGCTTTTTTCAGCAAGAATGCTTGAAAGTCCTCTATTCCACTGAATGACCATATTTTACCATAAAACATGATACTCAGTTTTACTGGGTAGGTGACTCTTGGTTTTAATCCCAAGTCCTTTGACCTCAGGAATATCATACTCCAAGCCCTTCGATCCCTCAGTGTAGAAGCTGTCAGATCCTGGGTTATCATGATTGTGTTTCCGCAATATTCAAATTTTTTCTTCCTGACTGCTTGTAATATTCTCTCCTTAATCTGGGAATTCTGGAACCTGGATATAATATCCCTAGGAGTTTTCTTTTTGGGATCTTTTTCAGGAGGTAATCGGTAGATTCTTTCAACCTCTATTTTGCCCTCTGGTTCTAAAACATCAGGGCAATTTTCTTTGAGAACTTCCTGGAGGATGATTTCTAGGTTCTTACTTTGATCATGGCTTTAAGGTAGTCCAATAATTTTAAAATGATCTCTCTTGGATCTATTTTCCAAGTCAGTGGGTTTTCCCATGAGATAGTTCACATTGCCTTCTATTCTTTCTCACATACATTGTCCATTATTTTATTTTTTGTCCCAGCTAGCATGCTTTTCTTTTAGAGTAAGACTGAGTTAATGGTGCTGAATTTATTCACCTTGCCATATGAAGACATTGTGGTCCTGTAGTCATAGGATACAATGACAGTCATGAAATGGATCACTAGTACTTCCCCATTGTGGAATATTTCCAGAAACTTGTGTGTTCGGACTCCAGGGCTAGTGCTCTTTTTGCCAAAGGATATACTTTTTGTCCTGGTTACTGTCTTTCATATCATAGACCATAAGCCCACTTGAATTTGGTAACAGAAAAGATGGAAGTAAAAGTAGGAGGAGAAATAGATTTTTTAATGGACCCATACTAATTGATCTAAATGGAGCTTTCTTAAGCACTAATTTGATTTATCTATAAAGTAGTTCATTTAGGGGCAGGTAGGTTGCACAGTGAATAAAGTGCTGGCCCTGGAGTCAGGAGGACCTGAGTTCCATTCTGGCCTCAGACACTTCACACACACACACACACACACACACACACACAAACACATACACACACACACACACACACACAAAGTAACCATGTAACCTTGGGCAAGTTACTTAACCCCAATTGTGTTCCAAAAAGGCAAAAAAAAAAAATAATTATGTAGTTCATTTAAATGTATTGGTGTATCCTTTTTCAGTTTAGGAGTTACTTGATTGTAAAAATTACCTTTAGTGGCATTCATAATACTAGTACTTAGAATAGTAGTCACATAATAAATACTTACATTAGATAAAATGATAAAAGCAAGATTAAATGAGCTTGTTCTCAGAATTTTTTTTTTGTTGAATTATTCTGGCTTCCAAAGAAGATAATTTTAAAGTTGAAAGCATATATGTTCAACTATCATACCAAATAAGTTAAAATGTTCTCCCTGATATACTGATAATGGAACCATTTTCTAAGTCCCTTGAAAGCATGAACCAAGTTAGCTGTATCTGAACATGAATATCAGCCAAAACAGTGATTTGTATCTAGTAGATACCCCATTAATACCAGTTGTTACATCAAGTTAAATGAAAATAGTATTTCTTTATAAATATTGATTTATAAATATAAGTATTTCTTTATAAATATTTATTTGAATCCCCCAGAAACTATAGTGGTCATAAGCTCATAGCACTATATAATAAATGCTGTTTTACACATTATACAATATATTGTGGAGAAAGCATATGATCAGAAAAGCATATGATCAGAAAAGGAGGTAGACAGGTCACACAGTGAAAATGACAACAAAAGTGGTACACTGACACCACATAAAATATTTTGGACAGAGAAATAGAGTTTCCCACAGGAAATTTATTTTTAAAAATGGAAAAAAATCATATAGGACAGAGGAAATAATTCAGGGGTTTTAATCTGCATTAATATATCAAATAAAGATTCATCAAAATACAAATATTGCCCAGGTGAAGCTAGAATACACTATCCATTTTCATTTCAGTGGGACCATGTCCATTCTTGATGTTTTCTATAAAACTTTCCTGAAACTTTTTCAGAAATGACCCTATCATTGAAGGCTCCCTCTAAATTGCATAGCTAATGCTAGTGCATTTTATCATTTAGAGTTATGTTTTATAACAATTTAAAAGTACAATGTGACTTTTCATTGAAACCATACTAAGCTAGTCATAAATTCTGAATTTTCAATTAGATGTATTAAATTGGATATTTATTTTAAACAATTCTAAAGGCATGTCTATTAGAAGAATATAACACTGAAGCACAATAACTTTACAAATGTTATTTATTTTTTTTTAATTTGAATTGCCATTGCCATTTGAAATGGCCATATGATCAGTAAGAGAAGAAAACTCATTGTCAAATATCCAAGTTAGGCATGGGCTTGTTCCAGAGGCTTCACCTTCTCATTAATATTGCCCTCCCTTCCCCATCAAGGTCTGTTATTTCTACATCCTCTATAAAGCAGCAGGTTTGACTTGAGTCAGACTAATTAGCAATAAATCTGCCACAACCCACTCAAAATATTATCCTAATTAATCTTAACAGAAACAGATGAATTGAACATTCCATTATCCTATGTAAGATGACAGCATTAATCTCTAAAATTACTTAAGTGATTTTTCTTTGTCTTTCCTAGTAGACCCCAGAAGCCTTTGCACTTCATACCAGTCTGAAATTTTTTGATCACCTGGTGTTATGGGAATGGGAATTTAAAATCTTTCCTGCCCATAGGCCCTTTCATAGGTTTAAGTGACTCTGAGAGCTTTCCTTGATTTGAAAATATACCCTGCCCCATGATGGGCTGAATGTGGTCACTGGAGCCTGTGGCGGGAGGCTTGGTTCTCAAGAATGCCCATATTTTGGTGCTGTGTGATTGGCAGTGGGTCAAGAGGGTTGTGACATTGTCTGATACAGGAGAAGGCTATATATACCCTGATGTGAGATTTTGTTTTGTTGCTTACTTTGGGAAGTGTTGTGTGATTTGACCAGGCTAGACTCTAGGAAGCCATTGAGCCTCCAGGCTTTGAAAACCCAGGTTTTGATGCTTCTCTTTCTGGTAATTGACTTAGGTATGGATGTAATGGTCAGGCAGCTGGAAGCCTGTCTGCTGATGTTTCTCTGTCTGTGTTTGTTTCTCTATCTGCTTGTAACTTCTGCTTGTAAATTGTTTGCATTCTCTGAAGTTTGGGGTGCTGACCTTTTTCCCCTGAACTAGGTAAATAACATATGTTTTATTAAAGCAAGATTGTTAATCCATTTTGAGTTTCTTTCCTTTTGAAAAGCAGAACTTGTGTTGGCAGCCACCCTGGGTATGCTGGGGTGCTTGCCACTACACCTGGAAGGAAACAATTGTAAAATGATTTCCAGAAGCACCAAATAATTGTTATTCTCAGATGGATTATACTTTATTCTATCAATTGGTTTTCTTCTCTCTGTTCATGGAGCATAATAGCTACCTCCCTCTTATTATCATGAGTACTTCTTTACTCTTTAAATGAAGTTATTTCTCTCAGGTATATTTTATTTGCTTTCATATACCCTAATTTTTCTTGATTGTTTCCTTAAAAATTGACAATAGCCATATCCAAAATAAAATATTTACTTATTTTCCTCAGAAGTTTAAGACAGAAGTATTACTGTTTAAGACATAAGTATTTAAAGTATTACTCACCAAATTCTAATATTAATACAATACAAACCACTTAAAATAACAATGGTAAATGCCCATATGAGGAAGAAAATAATTATTTCTGATTTATGGGTAGTCTAGTGTCATTTTGTATGCACCTTTATTTAACTATTTATTTCATGTACTTTTACAGTATCTGATTAGCCCTCATGTTCTTTCTTTAAACCCAATTACTGAACCACATGAATTTCCATGATATCAGAAATTCTTTGTTCTAACCTTCCTAATTTAAAAAGAAAAGTAAAAAGTTCTATACATTTTGCTTCTTTCAAGCATAGAGAGGGCTTTCCCCCACACACAATACCCTACAAAGTTCTCACACATTCTTGAAGAATTTGTCTAATTTCACTTTTCAATAGCACAGATGTGTTTCTGAGGCAGATTCCTCTTACTTGATCACTCGGGAAATATTAAATAAAGGAATTAATCACAGCCTTTCACCTAAATATAAGCAATGGTTGTTTGAGCTTTAAGGGTTGTACCTTCAATATAGGTCCTCACACATAGTGGAATATTTGTAACTTCAACATATGGAATCAGTTTTGTCTGGTAGGCTTTCATTTTCAGAACAAATGTCCCAAATAGGATTTAGAAGAATAAAAATGACAATTAACATTTCTATACAGCTTTAAGATTCACAGCACTCTTTCCCAACAACAGACCTGTTAGATAAGTAGTGCAAGTAATCTGAAATTGTGATTAAAAATGAAATATTTGATTTTTAATGGTACTAAATACTTATTGCATTAAGCATTGTGCTAAGTGCTAGAGAAATAAATATAAAAGGGAGAAAGTCTTTGCTATCCAGTTGTTAAGGAGCACACATTCTAATTATATTAAGGTAAAGAAAAGATGGAAATGCCTGTCAGTCCTTAGGGCTCATTGTGAAGTCAGCTGCCAAATTACAGGGGTCTGGAAAATATAACTTAAGGTAAATGTTGAAGGCAAGTGATCTTTGATCTTACTCTTTGGATGCCTTCATTTGGACATTCTTCTGCTTTTCAATCCTCTTCCTAAATTATAGTGCCCAGAATTGAAATAATTCTCCTTATATGGTAAGACCAGAACACAGTATAGTGCAATGAATATTTCCTTACTCCTCAAAGTTATGTTTCTTAATAAGTACAATATAACATGAGCTTTTGATACTACTATGTAAAACTGTTGACTCATACATGGCTTGCATTCTACTAAAACCTTCAGATCTTTTTCAGGCAAACATTTGTTTAACAATGAGTCTTTCACATTGTATGCATGGATTATTTGAAACCATGAAAAAAATTATATTTATCACTTTTAAATTTCCCTTTTTAGTTCAATATTCTAGCTTGTCAGATCTTTTTGGTGAAAGCATCATAGATAATATAATTTTAACAAAATCAAAAAGAAAAAATGTAAGATGGAAATACTGGATGTTGATATGGAAATAGAAAAATAAGGATGACATTTTCATATGTTTTATGGCATGTGTCCTTTGTTTTTCTTATGTACTACAACAGTTAGTAAACAAGCTTTTACTGAGAACACACTATGTGTGAGGCACTGTGCATAAAGAAAGACAAATGGATACAAAGGAAGGATTTTTTAAAAAGCAAAGAGCCCATTCCATTAAAGAACTCATTTTCCAATGGAGGAGACAATATGTAAGAATTTCTAACTTATGCCTTTCAAGTTCTACAAGAATGATTTGATTTGTTAATGATTGTTCATTTTATATACTGTTGTCATGACATTTGTATGTGTTGTATAGCACCTGCCTGAGGTACTCTAATGCCAAACAAAGGCAACTTCCCAAGGTTCAAAATACCAGCATAGCTGATCTCCATTTTATTCAGTGACAAATTAAGGACAGAGAAAATCAAAATATAGCATAATCAAAAGTACAGCATTCACTAAGTGTAATTCAATCAAGAACTAGTCCACCCCTGGACATTACATTCATTTAATCAATCACAAAGTCCCTCTTCTAAATACTACTCCACCCCTAGGCAGTACATTCATTTAGTCAACCATAAAACACCTCTTCTCAAATGGAGATTAGTTTCCAATCATAAGTAAAGTCCATTCATTTAGTGAATCACAGAGCACAAAAAAAGTCAAAAGTTCCCCACCCTTGGATCACAACTGAATCTACCCCAGAGTTATAACAAGCTTAAGCACAGCATTTAATACCCAAAGAGAGGTCTTTTCTTCATCTTGACTGGAGGCAAGTTCTCAGCAATCTTTGTTCCTGGGGAGACAAAGTTTAGCAAGGCCACAAGATACATTGCCAGTGTCTTCATCAATTCATTCTCTCTCTGCAGAACAGTCCTAGGACCCCTTGAAACATTAGCAAAACCCTCTTCCAGGATTTCTGTAAACATACAACAAGAAAATCCTTATTCAGCACTTCTGAACCAACAGCAAGGTTTCAGGACTCTGCAACAACAGCACTGTCCTTTGCCAAAAGATGAATATGTCAAAACAACATCAAAACAGAGAGACAAAGTACTGGCATCACAGCCATGTCTCCTCAGTCCTTGGCAGCCCTGGGTGGCAGCTCTCAAAAGTCCTGGGCAATTCAAACTGGCCCTCAGCAATCATCTACGTCTCTCTCTGCCTCCAAGATGCTGCTTCCAAAAAATTCTTCTGCCTATCTCTTTGCTTGTGTCTCCCTAAATTTATGTCACCAGCTCCTCCCAGTTCAGGACTCTCTTTTCACATCAACTCATCCATTCCACAAGTGGGATTCGCAGGCTCTGGGTTTTAATAAAATCAATCCAAAAACCAAGTCAATACAGGGGGATCTTGAAATTCCATTATTATTACAGGTACCCTAGATAAATTGTAGAATCTGCTGAATAAAGACTTTTTAAAAAAATGAGTAAACTTACTGACATCTTATCATATAAAATATCATGTTCAATTTAAATTATACATTCATAAATAGTGAACTTATATTAAATGAAATATATTCTATTCACCTTTCCCAACAAAAATTAATTGATAACCTTAATTCAAAGTTTTGATGACTTTAAAGATCATTCTTGAATTTTCCTTCACATTCACAAATCCAACCAGTGGCAAATCTTTTTTTTTCCCTCCAAACATCTCTTACATCTATCCTTTTTTTTCTCCATTCACCTAACTGCCTCCTGAGTAGAGGCTTAAATAACCTCTTACCAGTACTACTATAATAGCCTTCTTATTCAACTTTTGCTGCTGGTCTCTCACCTACTCAATCTGAATAATGTAGAGTTTCAAAAATAATCTTCCTAGTGTATATCTGACAAGATCACTCCCTTGCTCAAAGACTTTCAGTACTTCCTTGAAGGCCAACAGATTAAAATAAACCTATTTAGCCTAAAATTTAAGGTTCTCCAAGGCCAGACTCCCAACTTTTCAGTCTGACTACATAATTCTCACTTTCATAATTTCTACATCCGAGTCAAATGGAACCATTAGCTACTCAAATGGCTTTAATTCTATCTCATGCTTTTGAACATTTTTGAAATATACTCTGTCCTCAAGTCTCAGTTCAAGTACTGACTCTTCAAAAGGTTATCCTAGTTTCTTCAGGTGTTATTGCACTTTCCTAATGACTATGTATTTTGTGTACATAGTAGTTATTTGTCTTGAAAATGTAGTATATTACTAGTTCTAGTACAATGTAATGGCTCCATTTTGTACTTGTAGTACTAGAACATAGCACAGGGTCTGACACAGAGTAAGTATATAATAGCTGTATATTGATTGGTAGACTTAAATTTATCAAGGACAGCTAAGTGGTGGTAGTATCTCTATACTTGACTTTATTGTTGCTGTTGTTCAGTTGTGTCTGACTCTAAGGTTTTCTTGGCAAAGATGCTGGAGTAATTTTCCATTTCCTTCTTCAACTCATTATACAGGTGAGGAAATTGACACAAATATAATTAAATGACTTGAAAAAGTTCACATAGGTAGGATCTGAGGCTGGATTTGAACTTAATTTTTCCTGATTCTGGTAGTCTATCCACTGTGCCAGCTAGAAGCCCAGACTTAATTTAATCAATTACCCCCATTGGCCATATATTTTTTTGCTCCTTTTTTGTTCATTGTTAATTGTCCTCAAGAGATTAAAAGAGAAAGAAAATAACATTGTTTTTCATTTTTTTGTAGTTCATCCTCCTGATATCTACCTCAAATACTGGGCCTAATTACCCTTTAATTCTATTCTTTCTGAAAATATAGCATAAACAAACTCCTGGTTTTCTCTAAGTTCCCTAACAAGATCCATTTCATTCTCAATTATTCTTAAAACATATCACCAGCTCTTACTTGCCCATGTTTCCATGTTCAGCACGGTGTTAAATGTATTCACGTGTCTTCATTCTCTGTGCATCCACAGTAGTATTTTTTTTTAATTAGGACCCTTCTATTTTGTTGTGTTTCTTCATAGTTAGAACTATTTGTCTTTATGTCTCTAGAACCTAATTTTTAACATCACCCACCTATCCTGATCTGACTCCTCCTGTCAAATTTCAAAAATAGGACCTTATTCATCAATCCTTTGAAATCTGCTCTCTCATAAATATAAGGTGCATTACAGGTGATATCCAGTATTCCTCTGTTCAATAACAAAGTGCAGGAGAAAGTCACTTCTCACCATCCCCCCCATGATTCCAATCTTTTCAACTTTAATAACCAATTCCTTTATATTGAGACTGTTATCCAAATTAGAATTTCTCCCCACTGAATCCCCCACATTTTGAAAGATTAAATTATGATTAAGGTTTCTAATCTGCATCTTAAAGCCTTAGGGAATCGTCCAGGGTAATAGGAAATTAAGTGGCTTATGTTGGACACACAAACAAAAAAAAATTAGGGTAGAAACACCTTAAATTTACCAGAGAAACAGGTAGGGAGAGCAATACATAAATAGGGGATTTGGGATGATGGAAAGAGTCGGTTAGAGAATAGCCATAAGCAAACAAACTTTAACATAGGAAGGTGTCACATCAAAAGGAGAGAAAAACATGCAAGAACCAATGATGAGGATCTTCACTACTGTAGAAAAGGAAGGAGGAATGAAGGATTAAGACCATATCCTTTTAATTGTAGATTGCCAGTGTTGATTAAATTCCTTTCTTTTATTACCTTTTCTTCTGTGTGAAGTGGAAGAGGTATAAAGAGAGGAAAGAAGAATAACAAGATATGATGGGAGAAAATACACAATCATTACCAACACATCAAAGGGATGAAATCTTCTGTAAAATGGAGGAAGGTATCAAAATGAATTAGGAAACAGAAGTATTATAATAAACATACTTAAAACAAAAAGAATCACATTTAAAATGAGGGGCTAGAATAAAATGAATATGTTTCAAGCAAATTCAAAAAAGAATCATCATGCTATCAGACAAAGGTAAAATCAAAAAGATTAGAAGATAAGTCTGGAAATTACATTATGTCTAAAGGTACCACAGTTACTGAGACACTATCATGCCACAAGACGTCTATATATTGTAATTCTCTAAAATTCTACACAGATCATAAGCTTTTTATTTTTAACTTTTTTTATATCTCTACAAAAAGCACATGAACATACCCAAGAATTTTCATTTTGCTATTTTCCCTTATAATATATTTTCTTTTAGGAATTTATATGCTTTGCCATTTGGCATATATGTAGTTAGTACTGATATTATTTATGGAACCATTAAGCATATTGTATTTTTCCTACTTAATTCTTTGAGCCATGCCTATTTTTTACTATTGCCTTGTCTGAGATATTAGGTTTGAACTATGATATTTTTCCATGTATTCAATTTGGGGTTTTTTTGAGTAGAAAATTCTATGTTAATTTGCTTCCAGCTTTACCATTTCTGTGGAGTTTTCCTTTACAATTTTTTAAAGCATGGTACTCAGTTTTTCCTTTGTTGGTGGTTTTCAGAGAGTCCACTGAATCTTACTTTCTCTCTTCTCCTGTGATTCTATAATAAATGTTTCTCTCTACCTCAGCCTTGAGGCTCACCAAAAGTTGTATCATAAGTCCCTTTCACCACCCTCAGACTCGGGGCCTGGTTTCTAGTTCAATCAATTGGCTTCTTTTAAAAATGTTTACTTATTTTATTATTATTTCATAGAATAAAAAGCATATTTCTGTAACATAGTATAACAAATGTTGCTTGCACATCAACCTTCAAATCTATTATGTACAACTTATATACAAATTATGTACAACAATAAATATATAATAAAATTTTCATGTAGCTTTCTTTTTTCCCCTTATTTCTCCTCCCTCCTAATGGCAACCATTAGACATAAATATAAGTGTGTGTGCATGTGTGTGAAATCATTCTATACATACTTCTATTTATCAGTTCTTTCTCTGGATACAGATGGTCTCTTTTATCATATGTCATTTGTAGTAAATTTGGGTGTTCATAATGGTTAAAATTGTGTAGTTGCTCAATGTTCTTAAAACAACATCATTCTTACTGTATATAATGTTTTCTTGGTTCTTCTCATTTCACTCTTCATTATTTTATTCAAGTCTATCAATGTTTTTCTAAGATTATCAAGCTCATCATTCCTTATAGCTCAGTAATATTTCATCACAATCATCAACAATTTGTTCAGCCATTATCCAATTAACAGGTGTGCCCACAATTTCCAGTTCTTTTCTACCACAAAGAGAGTTGCTTTAAATATATTAGAATATATGGACTTTTTTCCTTAATCATCTTTGGAAATAGACCTAGTAGTGAGTGGTATTGCTCGGTCAAAGGATATGGGAAGTTTATTACCTCTGGGCACAATTCCTGATTGCTCTCCAAAATAGTTGGACCAGTTCACAATTCCACCAACAATGAATTGGTTCCCCAACTTCTCTACATCTGTCTCAATTTTTCTACATCTTCTCTACCATTTTCCACTTTCCCCTTCAATTATTTTAGCCTATCTCAAAAGGAATCCTAAACTAATTGAGAAACTATGTGTGATAGATGCATACACACAGAGGCATAAACAGAAATTTTGGGAGGAGCAAAGAGAGAAGGAAAGATGAGAAGAAAAGAAGCAACAAGAGGACTGAAATGAATGCTAAAGGAAATGGAGGAAGTAGGGGAAAAGAGGAACATGAAATGGAATTGTTAGGAAAAAATACAGAATAGTAGTGAGACAGATAAGAGATCAGGGTGGGAGAAGAGAGAAAGCATAGGGAATAATATCAATGATAAGTTGGAGATCAGTCACAAGGAGATAGCTGAAAAAGAGGTTATAATAAATAAAGTGGCAGTGATTTTTTTTAAAGTGTAATGAAAAGAGGACAGAGAAGGAAGCACAAAGTGAACAACAGGCACTCCCAAGTGTTTATTTGGTGACATTTTTGTTTGTTTGGTTTTAGTTCTCTCAACTAGATTGTAAGTTCCTTGATGGTCAATAAACATTAATTTTTTAAAGAAAAATTACATTCATTTGTCATTATTAATCTCTTGCAACACAGAGAGAACTGTACTAGATTCTGCAGAATTATAAAGATAATGAAGACATTTCCCCTGCCCCTCTTTGAGGCACGGGAGGGAGGAAATAAGTCCTAAAATCAAGTTCCATTAGACTATATATCATACCTCCCGCATACAACTGATGGTTGAAAAACTGATAAGTCCAGACACAAGTAATCTGAGATAAAATGAGATAGAACACTCTTAAATTTAATCACAAATTGAAAGACAACATAAACATAAGGTATTTTTTAAAAAGAATTAAGAACTTGCGATTAAGAATGGGTTTAAATAATATAATATTTTAACTGATTTAATCAAGGGTTAAAATAAAACACTTTCAAGAATTAAGATTCTCATTTTCATTTAATTTTATACAAGGCTTAACTAATTATATAAATAAAATAATTCATCTTAAAAGCATTAACATTTTCAAAGGCTTTTGACAATATTGGCATATATACTTAAATAGCATAAAGCACATAATGTTCAGGATGTCAAGCTAGTGACTTTATGACTGGTAGTAGCTTTTAAAAATTTAATAATTAGTCTTTTAAGAGTTGATGGAAATATAATAAAACAAATGTACATGAAATAGGGGGATACCTTGTGCACTATCTGTATATTCATTGTCAAGACGTTAATCTGTTCACGCTTCATTTTTTTCTTGCTGATTTCCCCCAGGAGAATTTTGCATGAATTCTGATGTTGAAAAGTTTGAATCCCTACTTCACTTTATGATAGGTTTATTTTTTTACCAGTCTTTCACAGGGATGAATTCATAATCTTTCAATGTATGTGGCTCAATACATTGGAAACACAGTCTTAAACCTCTTTGGAGTAGTAATAAGGTCAATTTTTCAAGATGAATATTTTATAAATGATAGTTTAGAGAGATGGATTCACTGTAAAATTTTGTCCTGGTATGTAAAGCCCACCAGCCCATCTTCAAGGACTTAAGCAAACCCAGGTCATTGTATCTAATCAATCTCCTATTAAGCTTTTCTGCGTAGAGGCCCAGACAATTAAACTGTGTGTGTGTGTAAATATATAAATTTATACTCTCACCACAGGAGCTATATCATAAAATATTAAGGATCATTCATAGCTCATATAAGAGCCATTTTCTATTAAATTTCACCATGCATAATGGCTGTGATGTCTTCTTCAATTCCCACTGTCTCATGCTCTAAAAGAGTCAGAGCAGGGTCTGAATAGAGTGGGATTTTTCATTTTTGTTTTAGTTTTAGTAGGACCTGCTCTGGAATTTCAATCTTGGAGTTGTCTAGGGCACTGAAAGGTTAAGGAACTTGCCTATGGTAATACAACCAGTATACGACAGAGAGAGGATTGAAATAAAAGTCTTCTTGACTCCAATGGCACCTCTATAACCATAAAATGCATTGCGTCTTTGGACCAATGAAATTTTCAGGTTAGGTAAATCTATAGTTATACCCTCATTGGGTATAGCTTGTGATTATTGTATTACAAAAAGGCTATTTTAATTTTAAGGTTGAAAAGATAGTATTAATTTATTTTCAAATATAATACTTTAATATATCTCATGAGAAATGCATTTATCTTTTCTAATTTACATAATAAAATCTAGATGGAATTAATTATTATTATTATTCAAACTGTAGTAAGACCTCAATATATCAACCACAATGAAAATAATTTCATATTTCAAAGAAAATGCAATGAAGAATAATCATTATGTTTTCAAATATTTATTCTGGCTATTTTCAAAGGTAAACAAAAGTTACATAGTGCTGAAGAAAAGATTTCTGCACTCATCACTAGGGCAATCTAGGTAAGGATTCCAGTTAGTTTAGTCCTTTTCATATTTACTGTGCAATTGGGTTATTGATTCGAATCAAACATAGAAGGGTATTGGAGGTCCTGGGATTTTACTTATGATTTGTGCTGACCTCTTGGACCTTGTCTGTGGGTCTGCATTGATTTCTATATTGATTATTTGTGTTGAGTTCTCAGACGTTGTTGGTGGGTCTGGGTTGGTTTTCCAGGAAGATAGTGAATTTATGATAGTGCCTGAAATGTGAATGACTATTATTGGGCCTCTCTCAAGCTTTGTCTTCCCAGAAACAGGAAATGTGAAGGACTTGAGGTGGATTGAACACTGTGAACTTCAATATGGAATGGGAATTGGATGAAGAACTGGACAAGGGGCAGCACAAGGAACTGGGAGATGTCTGCCTTTAAACCCAGGTGAAAGTTGGAGCTGGGACCATGAAAGAGGAAGTAACCATGGAAGCTGAGAGCCAGCCTTGAGTCAAGCTAAAAGAAGACTTTATTTGGATACTGTTTACTGATTGAGAAGATTATGATTTACTGTGACCTAGGGGTGGAGAACTTTGACTTTTGTACTCTGTGATTGAAATAAGTATTTTGTGATTGACTGAATGAATGCACTTTGTTGAAAACTATGTGATCACTTTGGTGAAAGCTATGTGGCCATACTAGTGATAAGTTGTTGTGTTGTGACATGGTGAATGCTGTATTTTGATTTTTTGTTATAAGTTGTAACTTTGTGAATATTCTATTTTGATTTTCTATGAATGTTTTTATTTATGATTGGATAAATGGAGAGTTTGCTATACTATGTAACAAGAACCTTGAAAGCTGTTCACAGAAGCAGTCCTCTGGAAAGCTTAACAGATTGTTAACCCCCTTTTGAGTAGTTTGTCCTTTAAAATCAGATCAAAGGTCCTGTGCTAGCAGGCAATCCTGGTTGTGCTTGGGCACTTGCTACTGTGGTCATGAAGCATTATTTTGCTTACATCTCCTTTAAGAAGCTGGATGCTAAAAACTGTGCACACCCTTTACCTAGAAATACCACTTCTAGGTCTGTATCCTAATGAGACCATAAAAACAGGAAAAGAAGCCCCATGTGCAAAAATATTTAAAGAACCTCTTTTTGCAGTGGCAAAGAATTGAAAGATGAGGGGATACCAGTCAATTGGGAAATGACTGAACAAGTCATGGTATATGAATGTAATAGGATACTTTTGAGCAAAAAGAAATGATGAGGAGGTAGGCTTCAGAAAAAAACCTGGAAAGACTTACATGAGCAGATGGTGAATTAAGTGAGCAGAACCAGAAAAATTTACACTGTTAGAGCAACATTGTGTGATGACTAATTTTTTTTAAAGCAATTGGGGTTAAGTAACTTTCTCAAGGTTACATGGCCAGTTACTTCTGGGTGTGGTGCTAAATATCTGAGCCTGGATTTGATCCCCCAGGTCATCCTGACACTGGGGCTGGTCTTCTTACTCCCTAAGCCACCTGGCTGCCCCTAAGCAATTGGGGTTAAGTAACTTGCTCAAGGTTACACGGCCAGGTGTTTCTGGGTGGATGCTAAGTATCTAAGCCCAGATTTGATCCCCCAGGTCATTCTGACACTGGGGCCAGTACTCTTACTCGCTGTGCTACCTGGCCATCCCCTGTGTGATGACTAATTTTGATAGACATCTCTGTCCTTAGCAATGTAAGGATCTAAGTCAACTCCAAAAAACTCATGATGAAAAATGCTATCCACATCCAGAAAAATGAATTATGGAATCTAAATTCAGATCAAAGCAAATAATTTGAGGTCATTCTCTCTCTCTCTCTCTCTCTCTCTCTCTCTCTC
>NW_027185793.1:8679815-8781381 GCF_028583685.1 Petaurus breviceps papuanus
TCTCTCTCTCTCTCTCTCTCTCTTTCTCGTTTTTCTTGTTTCTTCTTTCTTGTGATATCTCCTATTGGTTCTAATTTCTCTTTACAATATGACTAACTTGAAAATATGTTTAAAATGAAAATATATGTAGAGGCTGTATCAGATTGCATGCCATCTGGAGGTGGTAAGGGGGAGAGGGATAAAATTTGGAAGGTAAAGTCTTTTGTAAGTGAATGGTGAAAACTAAAAATAAATAGTTTTTTAAAAGAATCAGGATGCTATACCATTTGGTGCATACATGCTTAGTATTAACATTACTTCATTATCTATGAAACATTTTGGCAAGATGGAGTTTCCTTCCTTATCTCTTTTGATTAGGTCTGTTTTTCATTATGCTTTATCTGAGATAAGGAGTGCTATCACTGCACTTTTTTTTAACATCAGCTGAAATATAATAGATTCTGCTCCAGTCCCTTACCTTTACTTTGCATGCCTGTCTCTCTGCTTCAAGTGTGTTTCTTGTAAACCATATATTGTAGGATTCTGGTTTTTGATCCACTCTGTTATCTGCTTCTGTTTTATGGGAGAGTTCATTCTATTCACATTCATCTATGATTACTAACTGTGTATCCCCCTCATCTTATTTTACCTCCTCTTTGTCCTTTCCTTTCACCCTTTCCCTCTTCAGCAATTCTTAGCTTCTGTCAACAACCTCTCCTTATCTGCCTCCCTTCTGTCAATTGCCCCCCCTCCCAATTTTAATTAATCTTCTCCTTCCAATTTCTCATTGGGTAAGATGGATTTCTCTACTCAATTGATTGTTTACATTATTCCCTCTTTGAGCCCATACTGATGAAAATGTTTCAACTGATTCCTATTGCTCACCCTTCCATCTTCCCTCTAATGTAATAGGTTTTATATGCCTCTTCATGAGAAATAATTTATACCTTTCTACTTCTCCCTTCTGCATTCAATGTACTTTTCATTCCCATCCCTTAATTTTCTTCAATTATATTCCCTCAAATTTGCCTTATACCCATACACTGTGTATGTATATTCCTACTAGCTGTACTATTAGTGGTACAATTTTAAAAATTGCTAGTATCATCTTTCCATTTAAGGATGTAAACAGTCCAGTTCCATTGGATCTCTTATGTATTCTTTTCCATTTTTAACTTTTTAGCTTCTCTTGGGTTTTGATATTGGTAACCAATTTTTGTCTGTTTGTTCAGTTCTGATCTTTCACTTATGAAAGCTTGAAATCCTTCTATTTCATCCAATTACTATATTTTCCCCTGAAGTATTATGCTTCATTTCACCAGGTAAGTGATTTTTAGTTGTAGTCATAACTCCTTTGCTTTCCATAATGTCATGTTCCATTATCTCTGATATTTTAAAGTTGCAGCTGCTTAGTCCTGTGTAATCCTGATTGTGACTTCACAATGTTGGAATTTTTTTATTTCTTTCTGGTCACTTACTGTATTTTTTACTTGACCTATAGTTCTATAATTTGGCTGTAATATTTCTTGAGGTTTTTATTTAGGGATTTCTTTTCTAAGGGGATCAATGGATCCTTTAAATACCTATTTTGCCCTGTGGTTCCAGGTTATCTAAACAGTTTTCCTTGATAATTTCTTGAAAGAGCTGTCTAGGCCTTCATTGTGATTATAGCTTTTGGATAGTCCAATGATTCTGATATTGTTTGTTCTGGATCTAATTTACAGGTCAGTTGTTTTTTTCAGTGAGGTATTTTACCTTTTATTCTATTTTTTCATTCTATTAAATTTGTTTGATTGATTCTTTTTTTAAATTAATTTACTTACTTTTAGTTTACAACATTCAGTTCCACAATCCCTTGAGTTTGGTTGAGTGATTCTTGATGTCTCATATAGTAATAGCTTCGATTTGTGCAATTCTAACTTTTAAGTAATTGTTTTCTTTAGTTGGTCTTTGTACTTACTTTTTCATTTAACCAATTCTACTTTTTAAACAATTGTTTTCTTTTTCCAGGTGTTGAATGTTTTTCATAATTCCCTTGTATCATTCTCATTTCTTTTCACAATTTTTCTCCTACTTCTCTTATATGATCTTTAACCTCCTTTCTGAACTCTTCCATGAGTTCTCTCTGGGCTTGAGACCACTTCCATTTTTCTTTTGGGTTTTGGTCATAGGTATTTGACATTGTTTTCCTATTCTGAGTTTGTGTTTGATCTTCCATTTCTCCATAATGAATTTTTATGGTCAGTTTCTTTTGTTGTTGTTATCTTATTGGTTATTTTGCTCATGCTGAAACATGTAGAAATCTGGTGGGTTATTGCCCATCTTCCCAAGGCTACATTGAAGTATGTGGTGTTCTTTGAAATGGAGTCTGCCCATTCTCCTGGCTATGCTGAGGTACATGACACATACTAGGGTTGGGGTTTACCTGCTAAATCACATTTGAGCTCAGGATCTCCTGCTGGTCTGCTAAGGTGAGACTTGCTGCTGGTTTACCAGGATGCTTTCTGTCCTTGATTGCATTCATCTTTCCCCCATGTGAGACTGAACTTTATTGGTTATCTTCCAAGTTTCTTGGCCTGAAAGATTATTTCACTCCATCTCTTCACCGTTTCTGATGTTCTAAAATTTGTTTCAGAGCACTATTTTATGGTTACTTAGAGGTAGATGTGGGAGACTTATGGTGATTTACTGCTTATTCTACCATCTTAGCTTCTAGAATTTGCATCTATTTTCTGAGAACCAGCCTATCTAAATACAAAGACACTAATTACCAGTAGTCTGGACACATGATAATAACTTATTTAGCCATAGCAATTCATGGCACACAGAAAATTCAAAATAGCCAGCATCCCCATATTCTTGTCTTCCATTTATGATGTAACATGGTTTTAAAAAAAAGGACAGAGGTTGCTAAGACTCTCACAGTATTTAAACTATCTATAAATCAGTTAAAATGGATTGATCAGATTTCTACTTTCTGCCAAACCTTATGCTGGATCTGCAGATAAAGAGAAAAAAGTGAAGTAATGCTAATCTTGTGAAACTTACATAATATTTACAAGATAAGTAAATGCAAAATAGATATGAGAAATGATATGTACACATATAAGTACATAGAAAATAAGTGCAGAATAAATGTTATGGTGGGTTGATGCACAAGCAACTAGGTAAATGAAGAAAGTTTTCTTGTCAGAAGTAGTAAATGAATAAAATTTTGAATGAAACTAGGGCATCTATAAGGGGGAGGTGAGAATGGAATGTGTTCCTTGTAGGGTGTTAATGTATGCAAAATCCTGGCTACAGGTACTGAAAGAGACTAGTTTGACTGAATTATAGGAGGGTTGAGGTGTGGGAGTAACATATAATATTCCTATAGAATTATATTTGAGATATATTGTAAAGGATGTTAAATGGCAAAGATAGTTTCTATCTTGACCTACAATGAAGAACAGTACAAATACTCCAAGTATCATCTTCACTGACTACAATTCTTGGTGATGCTTTTGCTTGTAATCCTCATATTGCATTATTAGACCTTCTGTGAACCACAAAAACTAGATGTCATCACCAAATGGAACAGATCATTAAGATCAGGGCCAAATATTTCTAAGAAACAGAGGTGAAATCTGGGATTTCCAGAATTCATTTTTCTGATTATTTGGTTACTACTTCAGTGATCATGTTTTTAAACATCCTTTTGTTCTTCTTTTACTTCATTTAGTTATTCTTTCAGTTGCCTCTCCCAGGCTTCTTGATTTCCTGAGGTTAAGGTTTTCTAATAATGAGCTTAAGGCCATTTAAGTTGTGCTAGAAAACATTTAGGACTTTGCTACCAAAGGGTTAATGTGAAAGAAGCAGCATGTATTAAGGTTCCTGCCACACAAGAAAGGCTATTATCCCCCTAAAATATATTATATCTTTCCTTGATAATTCATTTTCATTGGTATAGCTTCCTGTTAACTAAGTACAAAACCCAAGTACAGAAAGAACTCTTCAGGCCTGTCACACCCTTTTGACCTAATACACCTTGGAGACTACCTTGGAAACCTCAGGAGCAGAAGAGATGAACCCAACTGCATTAATATTTTATAGCTGCTGATTTTTTTCTTGCTATTGTTAAATAAGCTTTTATTTAACATTGAAATATCTAACAGTCTCCTTCATTCAATTGTGAATATGAACCACCAGTTTGGTTTGATTCTGACCTGGCCTTGGACATTAACTAATGCTTGTATGGAATAAACTCAAAAGTCTTTTATCAATTTCATGGTCTTCTTCTAAACTCTTCAATTTATTAAACAGTGGTACACAGAGCTAAACCAAAAAAAATAGTATAGAGAAACTATTACCTGAGTAACCTGGATATTTGCTCCTTAAAAATGTTTTTATTGATGTCCTTTGGTGTTTACAATATTATCACATTCCTCTCCCAGAATCTCTCCTCTCACCTTCCCATAGAGGCATTTCATATAACAAGTTATAATTTCGCTGCATATACTTTTGATTTTTAAGTATGGTTGTTCTTTCTATTTATACATATATACATATATACACATACACACATATACATATATACATATATGTATGCACACACATATATATTTTCCTTGGTTCTGCTTACTTCAGTCTGCATCACTTCCTGTTAAGTCTTTCTTTGCTTCTCTGTATTCATCAAATTCATTACTTCTCACAGTGTAGTGATATCCTATTACCACACTGTTTTTAACCATCCTGTAGCCTCTGGGAATCTACTTTGTATCCAATTCTTTGATACCATAAATACTTTTTTTATAGAAATTTTAGTACATGTATACTGTTATTATCAATTAAACAGACATACATGTCACTGTATTTGCAAATTTAATAATGATTTCCAAAATGATTGTACCGATGCACAGGTTCACCAATAATTCATTATTGTGTCCATCATCCCACAACCTCTCCAAAGTTTAATATTGATATTTCTTATCATCTTTGCCAATGTTTTGGGGTATGAGATGAAATTACAAACTTGATCTGGTTTGTATTTCCCTTATTAGTGGTGATTTGGAGAATAGTTTCACATGGTTGTTTATTCTTTGCCATTTTTCTTTTGAGAATATATTTTCTTATTTTACTTTTTGTTAGATGTATTCAAAATGGAGAAAGGGATATTGTAATCTTCTGCAACGATTATATTACTGACCATGTACTCTTCTGGGTCAGTTAATGTTCCCTGAATTTAAATACAAAAGCATTTGGAGCACATAAATTTAATACTGACATTAGATTTTGTCCAAGGTTCTTTTTAGCAAAATGTAATTTCTTTGTTTATCCCTTTTAATTTGTTGAATGTTTGTTTTTGCTTTGTTAGTAGCATGATTGCAATTGCTGCTTTTTTTAGTCACTTGATGCATATTAAATTCATTTTTTTCTAACTCTTCAGTTTTATTCTTTAAAAGTCTGTGTTTTCTAAACATGTTTCTTGTATGCAACAAGTCATGGGGTTCTGTTTTCTAATCCAATTTTTCACTCTTTTTCATTTTATTAAATGATTTAATATGTTCACATTTAAAACTATGAGAGTTAAACTTGTTTCCTCAAATTGTCCCTAAATTTTTTTAACATTTTTTTTTTATTTTATACTTCTATAAATACAGTACCGATTTTTTTTTTAGGGGGGGGTGTTAGCTCATTTTTTTAAGATAACTCCCCTGCTTCTCTTTTTCCCTCACCCATCCCTTCCTTCCTATTCATTAGCCCTTTCCCTTTGGAGACTTCTTTTTTAAAGTTTCTTTGCTAATTTAATGTGGTTATATAATTCTCCCCCTCTATTTTTCTCCTCAGTCAGTGAGGAAGAACCCTCCCCCCCTTACTCTTTTTCCCTTCAGCTTGTCCTTTTGATAAGATTTTTTTTTATTATTTTCATCTTTCTTTTAAAAATTTAAACTCAAATATACAAACTTTAAAATGCAGTAAGAAAAAAGAAACCATTATAAACTTGAATGTAAAATAAGAAAAGAAAAAAAAATCATGTATAGAGCAGAAAGTTAGAGAGAATTCAAAACATACAGCAGTAAATGTCCATTTCAAGAAAGCCCATGTAATAAATATAAATTTTTTTTGGAGCTATCCATGTTTTCTTTGCTTCCTAGTAACTTTTCTTTTATTCTCTCCTGTGCACTTTTTATTTTGTTGTTTTTCCATCTTCCTCCCTTCCTTCCCTCAAGAAAGCTACAATTAAGTGTGGAAAAATATATATACATACATATGTACGTGTATGTATGCATGTTTGTATACACACAAACATATATACATCATACATACACTTAGCCATTTTCATACTCATATACAGATATACATTCATATGCGTCTATGTAAGTCTGTATTATACTTTGTCCTCTGTTTTTCTGTTAGTGGATAGTACCTTCCTTCAAAGGTCTAAGTGCTTCTATATTTTTCAAAGTTCACCAATTCATTATTTCCTACACAAGAAAAATATTTCAACCTTATACTGTCTAGTCATTTTAAATAGCCTGAAAAAATAATGATCAATATGGATGACATATAGTGTAATGTCCCTAGTTTTCTCTTTTGATTAAATCAATTTTAGCTTTAAATATGTATGAGATGATGACAACTACATATGTTTTTTCACCTAATAAATTCTAATTTTGTTTTGGTTTTTAAATTTTATGTTGGCATGTATCTCATTTCCTTTCCCTAACTCCTCTACTTACCTGCTGCCTTGCCCTCCTATTCCTTAAAATATTCCCATTCCAAAGACCCTTCCCTTATCTTTTCCCCACCCTTTCCCTCTTGTTTCTATCTGAATTGACAAGACTTATAGTCTTTCAAATATGTATTATTCTCTCTTTATCCCATTTCTCCTGATCTGGACACCCTTCAACTCCTCCCCCCATCTTAACATTTTCACTCACCCTCATTTCTTCATGAATTTAGAAGACTTTTATTTCCTTCTAAATCTATATATTATTCTGTTTAACCCAGATCTGATGTGAGTAGGGTTCTCTCTGATAATTCCTTCCTTATCCTCTTCTCCCTCCCCCTCCCCTTACCTTTTTATTTCTTTCTGAATTTAAAAGATGTTTATACCCTTCTAGGCATATATACAAGATATTCCTCTTGAACTTCATTCATATAAGATAATTGGTCTTTTTACCTCTTCCTAAATGGTTTTACATTTTAGAGTCACACCATACTCAGATGTACCTCAATCTTTCTTTCAACTATCCAATTAGTCATAACAATCTTAGACATATTTGTTTTATTTCCTAACATAAAAAGTAAACAGTCTGTCCTCATTGTAATTAGTCTTTGATGTATACCTTATATTTCTCTTGGATATTACATATCAAATTTTATATTAAGTTCTGGAATCTTTGCAACAAAATCTTGAAAGCTGACAATTTATTGAATATTTTTTTCTCCTTTCAGGATTTTACTCAGGTTTCCTGGCTATAATATTTTCAGCCACAACCTCAATTCTTTTGCTCATCCATATATAGTGTTCCAAGACCTCTAGTCTTTTATTGTACTACTACTAGGTCTTTTGCGATTCTTATCATGGTTCCAATATGTTTTATTTTATTTTTCCCTGTTGCTCATAATATTTTCTCCCTGAGATGGATTTTTTGGTAGTTGATTATATTTCTGTATGTTTTCCTCATAGGATCTCTTTCAGGTAGTGATAGGTAGATGTTTTACTTCACTTTTTACTTTACCATCTTACTCTAAAGCTTCAGGACAATTTTCTTCAATTGTTTCTGATATTATTGTATCAATATTCTTTTTTTGATCATAGCTCCAAGGTTTGTCATATATTTTCTCTTCTTCAACTTTCCCCCAGATCAGTTGTTTTTCTTAAATGTTTCACATTCTCTTTTATTTTTTCATTCTTTGTGTTGTTTATTTATTATTATTTCTTGGTCTCTTACAACTTCACTGGCTTCCCCTTGCCCAATTTGAATTTTCAAGGAATCATTTTCTTCATTAAGATTCTGGAACTTTTTTTTCCATTTGGTTGACTTTTTCCCTCATTCTAGTTTTTGTTGGATTGTTCTTACTTTTAAAAACTTTTCCTGAAATCTCTCTCATTTGATTTTTAAAGTCCATTTTAAGTTCTTCTGTGAATTCTTTTTGGACAGGTGATGATTTGACATTACTCTTTGGGGTAGGATAGGTGTTTTTTGCTTCAGTCTCCTCTGAAATGAATCTCAATCTTTTCTATTCCTAAAGTAACTTCTATAGTTGGATTCTTTCACTTTGCCTATCATTTTTTTTTATTTGTAGCATCTTATTAGTATAATAACTTCTAGTTCTGGAGTATAGGGGATGGTGCCTCTGGCTTTAGATTCTCCTTCATTTCAACTCCCTTTCCTGGAACTGAAACCAAGAGCTCTGTTTCCCCTCCATAAGTGCCCACAGTCAGTGGCATTGTCACCCCACTGCCTCTGTAATCACTAGCCATTTGCTAGTTCCTTCTTGCCCAGGGCCACTTCTTGGCATCACAACTGGGCCTGGCACCCTTTATAAACAAAAGTTCCCTCAATCTTCCCAATATCTAATTCTCCACCTTGTCTGAGAGTTGAAAATTCCTGTGTTTGGGGCTGAGGCTATCTCCCAACCATATTAGCCCGGGCTCACTGTTTGCAGTGGAACTAGCCTGGAGTTATTCACAGGGACTTCACAGGGACTAAAGCTCTTCCTGGAATTTTTCTTCAGATCTCCAGTTGTCCCAGGAGGTCTGCTATTCTGCCCCAACTCTTTTTTTTTTATTTTTACTGCTCTACATTTGTCCTGAGGCACTATATTGAGCCAATGTTTTGTCTTGTTTGAGGAAGAAATCTGGAGAGCTTGGAATTTTCTGACATACCCTGCCATTTTCCTAGAATCTTCTAATTTTTCTGTCTTTCTTTACTGAATGGACTTATCTTTGCCTCACTCTCTTCACTATTTAACATCCTTTTATTTCTTTTTAAAAACTTAATTCTCTGGTTCAGTCTTGATACTTCTCTAGAGAACAGGGTTCAGAGTCAAACTCTATGACAAGTCCAGAAATATGTTCTGTCCCATTCCCTCTCTTCTTCTGTTACAGCCTAGAATGCTACTGTGGTGCTGCCTATCAGTCAGAAAATGTCTGCAGTTTGGTGTCTGTCTATCCATAATACTATAAAGGAGGGTATAAGGTCTGAATGTGAGATAATACTCTGTTGTAAGCCTGTTTCTAGGGTCTTGACTCAGGTCAATGAAACAGTGAATGAAAATGTATAGAGTAGGTGTTAGGGGTTAATTCATGGAGTTTTGTTTTGTTTTGTTTTTCTTTTTTCTTTAGGTTCTTGGTGTCCTAAACCACAGAGAGCTGACACTGTTATATCTCTGGGGTATAATTTCTATTTTGAAGATGATTAAAAAGTAATGAGGATCAGAGAAAATGTCTGTTCCTTCACATAACCTGGAACTTCCTGCACTCTCTTAATGCAACCCAAGATTTTGACTTATTTTGACTTATTTACACATTGACTTATATTGAGCCTGAAGTTCCTTGAAATTCCTCTCCTTCTCAGAAAACTCCTACCTAATTCATCCCTTTTGGCCATCTGACATTGTGGAATTATTGTTAAACATTTTTCTTTAGAAAAAAATAGAAATTGTTACATTAAGAGAGAGAGAGAGAGAGAATGTGACATAATGACTAATGAAAAAGTAGCCTAACACTAAAAAAAGCCTGGGTTTATACTTACTAGCAAAGTATATGATCAAATAATTTAAATCTTTGGTACCCTCAGTCAACTCTCTGAATCTAGCTATAGAAAAGCTGACTAGCTTTTTGGTGGTCATAGTTTCCTTGCAAAGAGTGGTGCAGATGCAGATTATTCTCTTCCCCTAAAGAGTGAATGAAGATAGCTTTTAGAAGATGTTCTAGAACTTATCCATTCAAATGTTTTACATGTATATAGCACTTTATGATTTACAAAGCACTTTAATAAAATGGAATGTTCCATTGAGTGTTTATCCTGATGTGCTGTTCTTCAAAGCAGTGCTATTTATTTGTAGGTTATAAGTCATATGAGGGCATTTGTTATACTTGCTTCATAAGCATACTTATATTTTAGCCCCTAAAAGATTTTACACTTATCACTTTATCTAAAAGATTTGAAGGATCCTGTAATCTCAAAATAGATGTGATTTTATAAAGGGAAAAAGACTGATTTGTCTTGATAAATTCAAGGTTTTTCAAAAAGGGTTCTACCTTCAAACTTCAAAGACTTGCTATCACTGAGGATATTCAAAAGAATTTGCTATACTTTCTGAAAGCAATTGCAAATGGAAATCAATGAATAAAATGGGATGGCACAATTAGAAGTATGTTTTCTTACTTGTCAATAAAAATATCACTTCATTATATTATTGTTCAGTTTGGTATGTGGAAATATACAATGTAGTTTAGGTACCTGGTATTTTCTGTATGCTGTTAACTCATCAGTCTAATGACTAAGGTTTTCAATTATAACACTAATAATTAGGTATATAAGCATAAAACCATATGAATTTTGTGCACTTTTTTGGTGAGAGCTGCCTTTTTCTATTCTTGTTTCATTTAGATTCAATTTTATAAAAACTTACAAATTCTTACTATGTCACTGAGGCAATCTCTTTAGGCTTGGCAAATCCTGCATTGTATTCATTATTTTTATATAATAAGGACCTTTTAGATGATCTCTAAGATCATCTAAGAGATCTCTAATATCTCTTCTAGGTCTTAAACATTATTACTGTATAGTAAGTAGGTCTAGAATCTTTGAATTGGAAAAGACTTGCTTGGTGGAGTCCATTTAATATGAATTTTATCTGAAGTATAGAGTCTTTCTAAAACACTTCAAGTGTTTTTCCAACTTTCAATTGAAAACTTATAGTAATAATGAAAAAGGATATTATAGGCCACAGGGGTGGGGAAGCTGACCCTTTGACTGAATCCAAACTTTTTCTGTGAAGTTTGGATTCAAAGGGCTTATGGACTCAGAAGGTCACATGTGACTTTGAGGCAGCAGTTTCCCCACCCCTGGTTTAGGGGAAGGAGAAACAAAATATACAGTCAGAAGATCTGGCAGAGTGCTGCATCAGACATGTAAGAATTATATGCCCATGTCAGTCAGTCAATCAATGCAAGAAGCACGTATTAAGCAACTACTATGAGATAAGCACTGTGGGAGCTATGAAAAGGAAAGAGAAGAAAGGAAGAAAAGAAGGAAGAAAGGAAGGAAGGAAGGAAGGAAGGAAGGAAGGAAGGAAGGAAGGAAGGAAGGAAGGAAGGAAGGAAGGGAGGAAAGAGAAGAAGAAAGAAAAGGAAAAGAATAAGTCCATGACAATGATAGTCCTAGCTCTCAAGTGAGCTTTCAGTGTTGAAGAAAACAAGTAAACAACTATGTAGAAATGGGATACACATACACACATTTATGTATGTATATTTATATGCATGTGTATATGGGCATATATACATATATATATATATATTATATATAATATTGTATACTATACAGTGTGTGTATGTGTGAGTGTTTATAGTAAATTGAAGATAATATCGGAGTAATAGCACTAAGATTTTGAAGCACTACAGAATTTCTTGCAGAAGGTGGGACTTTAGTTGAGATTTAAAAAACCAGAGGGTGGAGATAAGAAGAAGACATGTCCAGACATGAAGGACAATCAGTGAAAATGTCCTGAATTGGGAGATAGTATTGTGTTAAAGGAACATCAAGAAGGCCACTGGATCATAAAAATAGCAATGTAGGAATGGGCCAGGTTATGGAGGGCTTTAAAAGCCAAAATGAAAATGAATAATTTACTTAACCTTTCTCAACTGAATTTTCCTCACCAATAAAATAGGATAATACTTACACGATCTCACAGTGTTGTTATGAGCAAAATGTTTTTTAAAAGACTTCCATGCTCTATAAATATAATATATTTTATTGCCTCCAGAAACAGGTTATTTCCATTAGGAGAGCTTTAATTGTTAGGAATTTGTTTGCCATCCCCTCCCTCCCTTATTTTGCTGAAGTGGAATCTACTTCTATGAAACTTCTAAAGAGGATGCTCTTCTTTCTGCTATTACATTTACTAAATCTACCCAGCATTATTTTACCAAGGATAAACATTTATATCTTCTTTTGGAAATTAGTGATACTTAAATGTCTCATTTGGTCAAAGTTATCTTCATTTTTTTTTTCTTACTTCATTCCACAGCATAGTGAAATTTTTATATTTGATGTTGATTTACCTGAAAGGAATTTACCCTCTCATATGTATTTCCTTAATACAGACCACAAATATCCATTCATCCAGGACAGAAAATATGAGATATCCATAATTGGCAATGTTTATTGCCTACTTAGATTGAAATCATATCTCTATGAGCAAGCAAGTCAATACTAATTCCATTCCTTCTAATTATCTAATGGTGAATACATTTTTAATGATTACATGTTTTCCTCTGAACAGATGTTTCCTGAACAGCCTTCTACTTGTTTTTCTGGTGCTAGACCATTTAAATAAGTTGGCACTAATTTGCTGAGTTATAAAACTGGATAGTTTTCTGGAACCAATTTTATATTAGCATAAAACTTTAGCACACTTGGCACTGAGTGTTTCCCCTATGGAAAGGAAGTAGCTTTCCTTACAATTTTATTGTTTCATTCATCAGTATTATATTTGCAGATTGAAGTTTCTTTCCTTGACTCTGTTTGCAAGATTTTTTTCCGCTCCCTGTGCTAAGAACAAGAATCATAATGGTCCTAGAATTACATAGCCCTTCAGGGTTAATTTCAATGGCAAAGTAATTCAATTCCCAAGCCATTCTTAGTGAAAGATAAGTACAGTAAACAATGGCTTCAGTCATAAGAGCAGATCTTAAATGTTCTATCCAAGATTGTCACTTGCACATTTATCTCCACCCTTAAATCTTAATTACAAAGAATTTTAGAAATAATGACAATATCAGCTCTTATCATTGTTGTGGCCTAGTGTGAAGGCTGACTAAATAAGCAAATAGATGTAAGATATCCCCAGTTGGGTTTCTTTACCCCATGGGTGAATGTTACTACCTTTGTGACCAGAAGAAAAAACCACAGACTCAAACTAACATTCTAATCAGTTGCTATGTAGTATTTGTGGCATGATAGAAATGCAAAGTGACTCTGGCATCCTGAATTGTTAAGGATTTGCTAGGACACAAGCACCTAAACTCTCCAGATCAAACATCTCTTGATTCCCTCACATTGTATCTCTTTTCTCTCCTCTTTCCATCATTTTCAGGAAAACTGAAAGAGAGATGACTAGTGTAAAACAGAAACTATAACTTTTCCCTACTTCATAGAAGAAATGAGGAGGTATTTGTATCATATTTCATGGCTTAGAGCTCACAAAAGTAATGGCCACATTTTTGTTGGAGGAATTATATAAAAAGACAAAATTATTTTTTTAATTGCTACTCATAGCTTAGACTATCATACTTTTTAACTAAAGAGTGACTGAAATAAAGTTACTTTAAACCATACTTTCATTTCTACTGCCAATTAGCATTGCATTTGCGGATTTGTGTTATAATATTATTTCCAAGGAGGCTGTAGACAATTCTGTTTTTAGATGAAAAAAAAACAATTGAAAGAAGATGATCTTATCTTGTTTTTTTTAAAGGAACATCTATCTGATAGAAAACTTACAAGAAAAGCAAATTTCTAAAAAATAGGTGCTGTGCTGAGTTGCTTCACTCACCTTCCTTAACCATTTTTTCATCTCACATCCATCATTAGAAATGATGACAAATTATCTTCCAAAAAAATCAGACATGAGCTTCTTAGACATTCCAGCCAAATTAAATCTTTCTAAGTTATTCATTTTACAATATAGGCAATAAATCAAAACTAACTTCATTTTCTATGTTGCCAGTGGCTCCATGTGAAGTGTGACTAGAAAATAATTATAATAATAATTTGTATACTTTATGGAGTACTGCTTATTATGATGTAGTCAAACCTTGTTTACATAGGAGGCTACAGACCTTTGTTCAAGTTCTCATCTTTTGCATATGTATTGATTATTTGATGCAACAATCACTGTTTCAGGGGATAGAAGATGGGAAATGGTGGGGTAAGAGTTTACCAAAAAACATAATGTTCTAAAATATCAGAGCACAATTATATTTTTATTTACTATTTACAATTTCCTAGTAAAAGATAAACAATCTTAGTCTATGGTGTTGAGACATTTGAAGATTCATATTATGACCCAAGAATTGTGAGAACTAAGGAAAATAAGGAAGGAAGGAAGGAAGGAAGGAAGGAAGGAAGGAAGGAAGGAAAGAAGGAAGGAAGGAAGGAAGGAAGGAAAGAAGGGAGGGAGGGAGGGAGGGAAGGAAACAGTTGGTTCTAGACATGGAAAGGGAGAAGTAGGAGAAGATTTTAAGAGATATAAAAGATGTGGGGAGGAAATAATCCTATGAAAGTAAAAAAAGAAAAAAGAAAAAGCCATTCATCTGAATCTAGTATGATCTGAATGGAAGGGGGAAGAAAAAAAATTAGGATCAAAATATTATAACAATTGATGATTTGTGCTGATTCCAATAACTCTCCACTTGCTCCCCTCACCCTTTTCCTTTCAAGGAGCAGCGCAGCAGCCAAAGAGAGGAAACAGCATCAGTAGGTGCAGATTGTCCAAATGAAAAATGTTAATAAGCATGAACACATATATGAATGGAATGGAAAAGGATGGTAGAATGGGTTAGAAGGTAAAACCCAATAATCCACTGTTTACCAAAAACCTTAAAATATGAAAGTATCAGATAAAAAAGACTACAGAATTTATGTCTTAGCTAAATCCATGAAGGCAGTTATAATTCTCATCTAGGACAAGACAACAGTCAAAATTCTCATGGTTAAGAGAGATAAGTATGTCATTCTCCAATTGATAAACAATCAAAGCATATGAACAGGCAGTTTTCAAAGGGGAAAATTAAGGATATCTATAAGCATATGAATAAATTCTCTAGATCAGAGAAATGCAAATCAAAACTAGTCCTAGGTACCACATCTCACTGGTCAGATTGGCTCACATGACAAAAGAGTACAATGGTAAATGCTGAAGATGTAGGAAATTTAGAACACTAATGCATCATTGGTGGAGTTGTGAACTGATACAATGATTCTAGAGAGGAATTAGGAACTATGCCCAAAGGGCTGTAAATAATTGCATACCCTTTGGCCCAGCAATATAATTTCTCGGGTTATATCCCAAAGAGATCATAGAAGTGGGAAGAGGACCCATATGTACAAAAATATTAATGACAGCTCTTTTTGTGGCAAAGAATTGGAAATCAAGGGGATGCCAATCAATTAGGCAATGGCTAAACAAGTTGTGGTATATGAATGCAATAGTATACTGTTGTGGTATAAGAAATGAGGAGCAGGCAAACGTTATAATAACCTGGAGAGATTTATAAACTGATGCTGAGTGAGGGGAGCAAAACCAGGAGAACATTATATACATTAAAACCACATTGTATCTGTGATGACTGACTGATAGACTCAACACCTCTAAGCAAAGCAAGGTTATATATAAGACAACTCCAAAGGACTCATGGTGGAAAAGGCTATCCATATCCAGAGAAAGATTTATGGAGTTTGAATGCAGATTGAAGCAAACTACTTGTTCTCTTTCTTCTTCATTTTCTTTTGTTTTGTTTCTTCTTCCTCATTATTCATTCCATTTGTTATAATTCTTCTTTACTTGACAATATTTAATGTGAAGTTATGTATAGGACCTATATTAGATTGCATGCTGCCATGGCAGGGAGTGAGGTGGGGCAGGGAGAGGGGCAGAGGAGAAAATTTAGCACTCAAAAACTTGTGGAACTGAATGTTGTAAACTAATAGTAAACAAATTTCTGAAAAAAAGAGTCAGGGGTGGCCAGGTAGCACAGCAAGTAAGAGCACTGGCTCCAGTGTCAGGATGACCTGGAGATCGAATCCCAGGCTTAGACACTTAGCACCCACCCAGAAACACCTGGCCATGTAACCTTGAGCAAGTTACTTAACGCCAATTCCTTAGGGGTGGCCAGGTGGCTCAGCAAGTAAGAGCACCAGCTCCAGTGTTGGGGCAACCTGCAGATCAAATCCTGGGCTCAGACACTTAGCACCACACCCAGAAATAACTGGCTGTGTAACCTTGAGCAAGTTACTTAACCCTGATTGCTAAAATACAATAAAAAAATTTAAAAAAAGAGTCAGACACAACTGAAAAAAGATAAGCATGAAAACTATATTATGCTTTATGATCCCATTAATAATAAGAGAAGTCTATAATATTGAATATGATTGAATAAATATCATAATATAATATAATAAATAGAATTGAATAAAATAAATTGTCATATCTCTTTCCAGGGTATTGCCACAAATAATGAAGTTCTTTTCCCCTAGAAAGAGAATTGATTGACCTGTGAGTGGGTCAAGGCTCAAGCTATGCTTGTCTAGACAATGCCTCCTAGTAGCTTTTAAACATATTATCATGGCTTCCTTGTCACCTAATGGCATAAAAATTGCCCACCTATGTTGGATTGGGGACCTTCAGACTTTGCTGATACCACTGCTGACTGAACGTATTTTCTTTTAAAGACAAAGGAAGGGTGGAACACTAAGTCCTACTGTATTCTTGTTGAGTATATTTTTTTATGATAAAATTAAGTAAACCTCCATTTGTTACTTATTCGGTGATCTACAAGTCGTCAATTTCATTCCAATATTGAACCTGAACAGAATACTAGTCTGAGTGAGACCTATCTTTTATATCAATATTAGATACATATGCATCAAATCACAAAGCAACTTTCTTAAAGGAAAATATACAATATACAGAGAACTAGATAAATTGACATTCATCAACTTCAACATCACTCTTTTAGACAGAAAAATGTAACAGAAAGAGCTCCAAGAAATATTTTAAGAGCTTGAATATTTTTAATGTCTTTGTTTATTACTGAATGAAAATCATAAAATGTTTACAAATTTGTCATTTTCCATGGAAGCTTTCCAACAGTTGACCATGTGTTAAGGAATAAAAATAAACCCCATAAACCAAATCAGAAATTAATAAATATTATATAATAGATGTGATCAATAGAAATTTTTTAAATGACATACTTGAGTGTAGACTTAAAGAAAAATAATTATAGAAAATAAAATGTTTATCATGAAACAAAATACCAAAACTTATACAAGCAGACTCAGATACTCCTATAAGAAACTAGATATCTACCTAGAGGGGAAAAACAGAGAGAAATAAGAGATCAATTAATTGCTCATGGAACTAAAGAAAAAAGTTAATGTAATAAAATTAATCTTTCCAGATAGAGCAATATAAAATTTTAGCAGCAAAACACTAGTAGGTATATACCCCAAAGGAAGTTAAAATCATAAAAAATGGTTCCATATATGCCAAATTACTTAGAACAGTAATTTGTGAGTAGCAAAAAAAAAACAAAAACAAACTATAATTAAAATGGATGTTAACCGAAAGGCAAATAATGAAACAATCATATGGAAAGAAATATGCTTTAGCAAATGACAGGTTTGGGGGAATTCAGAGAAACATAGGAAGCCTTGTAAGAAAAAATGTAGATGGAACTGAATAGCACAAGTTTAGCAATATGAAGCATAAATAAAATAATGTAACTTAAAGGAAAACTAAAACAATGCTGAACACTGTGATTGTGATCACCAAATTTGCACTGGAGAAATGATAGGGGAATCCACCTGCTTCATGGCCTCTAATTAGTGGAAGTATTTTGATACAGAATATTATATTCCTTGTCATACATCTTTAGTGGATTATTGAGATTTACTTAATTTACTTTCTTCAAAATAAGAGAAGTTTAACTGTATTGCTTGCTGATAGCAAATGAAATTATGAGAATAAAAATTTAGAAGACTGGTTTGAACTCATGTTCATATACAGTGAAGAAAGTTTAAACAACAGAATAACTTATACATGACCACAATAATTTAAACGTTAATGACATTGGGACATATAAGAACTCTGATTAATTAAGTGACATTGATTTAAGAAAATTTTTGTTGCAATACACCTCCCTCCTCAAAGCACAGAGGTTATGGAACATATAGGTTGAATGAGGTATACTGTGTTAGACAAAGTCAGTATGTTTATGTTTCTTCCTTTATTTCTTACTTAGAAGGATGGGTTCCATCAGAATGAGTGGAGGCATTGGAAAGAAAACTCCAATTTAAAAATATTTTTAAATACATCCTAAAGAGGAAAGCAGATTGCATCCTTTGGATTGTTCCTTAGCTCCAAAATAATCACTATCATCTAAAGCAACTTTGAGCTTAAAAAATCAATATCTTAATTATTAACATTTCAACTATAATAACCGAAATACTATTTTTCTCTTTTTCAAAAGAAGTGCACTTGTTTGATTTTTAGTGTTCTCAGCAATTATCATCCAATCTGTGTACCTTCATTTAGCCCTTAAAATTATAATCAGTTTCTTTACCTCATACATGACAGGTTCATTTAATTGTTTCTAGTAAATGTTGAAATTTAGCTTAATAAAGATAAATATTTCAAAAGTTCTTCTAAAACCTCATGCTTTCATCTGCTTCCTACTTGCATTTTGAACCTAGAGAATATTTTAAATTTAATATTTTTTCTATAAATTCCTATACCTTTGTCAATTCCTTACACTTTATTGAAAGGAGAAAAGAGTTTTGACATCTCCTCAAATTGTTTTCTTCTCATGATTTTTATTTCCAAGTTACTGATATTGAATTTTATATGAAGTCTTTGATTGGGAACATTTTCTGCTTTCAACATGGTTCAATTTTTCCCTTACATTTTGCATTTGTTTAATATATTTTCCTTAAGTGAATTATAATTTGAAAGTGAGATTTAAACTACAGGAGTCTATTACTTAATTCACAAACTATATCTAAAGATCATCAATGCCTACCTATCCCAAGAAACCAAGGGTATTATGAACAAAGCATTAAGAAACAGAACTTCCAATGCATAAGAAACAAGACATGTAGAAAGATAGGGAGTAACTGTGCTGAGTCATAACTGGAGGTGTCATTTTTCAAGAGAGGAATAAATTCATAATGCTATCACCTGCTGCTTTCCCATCTTTTTTTGAAACTTTTTAACAAGCATATGAGTCACTTAAATGGAATTATGGCATGCTGCATGAAAAAGAGTATGCTTTTACTAATAGGCACATCAATGAATACATATTTCTTATGCCTTTAAAAGCAACTTAAAGACAATGTGCATGCAACCCAACTCCACCCCAACATTAGTCATAAACAATATGGTTTTTGAAAAGTTAAAAATTTTGGGTTATTATAAACAGTTTTACTCAGTTGCACCTGTTAGTATATTGCTGTAAATATACTCTTGAGTGGTTTTGTTTTCATTTCATGATGTGTGTTTTTCTATTTTTTAACTCTTCTATTTTTGAACAATTTTTTTTAATGTTACAAGTCGACAGTGTTCTGATATTACATAGAAAGCAAATTCAGGAACAACCACACCTCAGTAATGACTAATAAGTTGTCTGTTAAATGTAATCAGTTGGTTTTAATTTTGTTTTGTGATGTTATCCTGATCACAAGGCACTAAAATTCAATTATAGCATTTAAAATTGTTTTGTTTTTAAATCAATTTACACATGTTTTCCAAGATTTCAATTATTATAGAAAGTGAAACATGTGTAAATTATCTATGTAGTAGGATATATATGTGTACATATATCTGTATTAAATGCATATATGCCAATATTTTATATATAGTACATATAACAAAACTTTAATCTTTTAGTAGCTTCTCCACCAACCATGCAGTATTGGATATGTTCTAACTCTAACCTCTTCCACTGAACTTATGCATTTTTAAAGGAAAAAAATGTAAAGGACTAGGGAGAAACTAAACCTGTGATTTCACTGCTACAGTGAACTTCCAAGTTAGAAAATTCAGATCATCAATTACTCTGAATCTTTTAGTCTTACAGAATTTCCTGTGGCACTGAAGTAAAATAACTTGCCAAGACTTACACAGGGGGGCAGAGTCAAGATGGCGGAGTAGAAGAAGGACCTCCGCTGGGCTCCAGCTTCCACCTTCACCAATCCATGTAAAAAGGGGACTCTGAACAAACTTTGGAGCTGAAGAATCCACAAAATGACAGAGAGAAGCTAACTTCCTCCTGAGGACACCCCGGCAGGCCAGTATCAAGCAGCCAGGACAGTGCTCTGGGAGGTGAGCACAGCCCCAGGCCAGGGCGTTAGCCCCAGGGCAGGCCTGACCAGCCACCTGACTGAGGGACACAAGATCAGCAGCAGCAATGCCTTTTCTAGAATTATCAACACATAGATGTGAAGGACAAAGTGAGAGGTCAGTGCAGTCTGGACTTTGGGACCCAGTAAGTGGGAGTGTGTGGCTTTTGCCAGTGGGGTGAGAAGCCGCAGAGATGCCAACACAGCCAGCAAGTGTCACTTGGCAGCTTCAGCTCCTGGCCTGAAGAGTGTAGGGGTACCAAGCACCACTCTGAGGGATAATCACTCTTGCTTTAACCTTCTTGGGATCTGGATTGCAGTCTAGAGTGGAGGCCTGGGGTGTGTGTCCAGCTTGGCAGAGGCTGTGAAGATCTCTAAGAGGTCACCATCTAATACCTCCAACAGCTGAGAAAACCCCAGTGTTTGGGACCAAAGCTCCCCTGTCTGGTGGCAGAGTCCTACTGTGGCAAAAAGCCCAGGGGTCAAGTGACTGAGGGACAACATGACCAGGCAAAGGAAACAAAGCAGACAGAAGATTCCAACATTACACTCCTATTTGGGGGACAAAAAGGAGAAAAGCATGGAACAGGAAGAAGACAGTTAAGTCAGAACTCCTGCACCAAAAGCTTTAAAGGAAAATACGAGCTGGTTACATGCCATAGAGGAACTGAAGAAGCAGATAAGAGAGGTGGAGGAAAAATTGGGAAGAAAAATAAGAACAATGCAAGAAAATTAGAAAATGAGGGTCAACAGCTTGACTGAGGAAAATTACACCATAAAAAACAGACTAACTCAAATGGCAAAAGAGGCTCAAAAAGGCAATGAGGAGAAGAATGCCTTAAAAAGCCAAATTTGACAGGTGGAAAAAGAATCTCAAAAGCTCAATGAGCAAAATCACTGATTCAGAATTAGATTGGAGCAAATGGAAGCTAAGGACTTTATGGGAAATCAAGATGCTGTTAAACAGATCCAAACAAATGAAAGAATAGAAGGCAATGTGAAATATGCCATGGGAAAAACCCCTGACCTGGAAAATAGATCCAGGAGAGATAATTTAAAAATTATTGGACTACCTGAAAGCCATGATGCAAGTAAGAACCTAGAGATCATCCTCCAGGAAGTTCTCAAAGAAAATTGCCCTGATGTTTTAGAACCAGAGTGCAAATTAGAGGTTGAAAGAATCCACTGATCACCTCCTGAAAAAGATCCCAAAAAGAAAACTCCTAGGAATTTTATAGACAGGTTCTGGAATTCCCAGATTAAGGAGAGAATATTACAAGCAGCGAGGAAGAAAAATTTGAATATTGTGGAAACAAAATCAGGATATCCGATGATCTGGCAGCTGAGGGAACAAAGGGCTTGGAATATGATATTCCAGAGGTCAAAGGGGCTGGGATTAAAACCAAGAGCCACCTACCCAGGAATACTGAGCATCATATTTCAGGGGAGAATATGGTCATTCAGTGGAATAGAGGACTTTCAAGCATTCTTGCTGAAAAAACCAGAGTTGAACAGAAAATTTGACATTCAGATACAAGAAGCAAGAGAAGCATGAGAAGGTAAACAAGGAAAAGAAATCATAAGTATCTTATCATAGTTGAACTATTAATATTCCTACATGGAAAAACAATAATTGTAACTTATGAAACTTTTCTTAGTAGTTGAAGGATAGATATATATTTAGGCATATGAATACATATGTGAATGTGTGTATATATGTTTACAGGTATACATAGTTAGAGGGCACAGGACCAATTTAATAGGAAGAGATGATACTTAAAAGGTGAAATTAAGAGGTGAGCGAGGAATATAATGAGAGGAGATGGGGAGACACAGAATGTGGTAAATTATCTCAAAAAGAAGAGGCAAGGAAAAATGGTTACAAAGGAAGGCAAGAATAGGAAGGCAAAAGGGAATGGGTCAACCTTATTCCCATTGAATTTGGCTTGAGAAGGGAATGAAATACACACTAAATAGGGTATCTCACTCTCCATGAGAGTAGGGGTTGGAGGGGAAGAGAGGGGGTATGAAGGAAGGGAGGGCTTGGGGTGGGAGGGAAGTTGGGAGCACCCACTTTTGAAAAAGGATGGGATCAAAGCAGAGAATAGAACAAGTGGGAGATGGGATAGGAGGGAGGGAAATATATTCAGTCTTTTAGAATATATCTGCTATGTTATTGTTTTGCATTAGCCACACATGTACAATCTATACTGAACTGCTTATCTTCCCAGTAAGGGTGGGACATAAGAGAGGAATTGAATGAATCTGGAATTCAAAGTTTTAAAATCAAATACTCAAATATATATACACATACTATTATTAATACTATTTTACATGTAATTGGGAAATAAGATATACAGCCACTGGGGCATAGAGATCCACTGGAAAATTTGAAAGGGGTATTGGAGAAAATATGGGAGAGAGCTGATTGGAGGAGGGGATGTCCTGTGGGACTGCTATTTTGGGGTGGTGGGTAAGGGATTAATGGGGAGAAAAATTGTAACTTAAAATCTGGAGGAAATGAATTATGTAAATCAGAAGTTAATAAACCATTAAAAAAAGATTTACACAGGATGTGTTAAAGACAATACTATACTATAGATCTTCCTGATTCCAAGGCTGACCATCTATTTGGAAGTAAATGTATTGTAAAAAGAGGGGGATTTTGGGGTATATTTTTCAAATGACTTCTGAATCATGTGTTTCTTTGAAATAACTCACATAATATATTCACAAGAAACAGTCCTCTAATATTCCTTTCTCAATAGTTCAATTTAGTATTTTTCCCATTATATATACAATATTTTTGACATTCATTTTTAAAACTTTGTGTTCCAAATTTTCTCCCTTCCTTCCTCCCTCCCTACCCCACCCCCATTCAGAAAGCAAGCAAATTAATATAGGTTATACGATGTAGTCATGCAAAACATATCCATAATAGCCATGTTGTGAAAGAAAACATAGAAAAGCTCAAGAAAAATGAAGACTTTTAAGAAAATATTCTCTAATCTCTATTGATACCATCAGTTCTTTCTCTGGGGGTGGATAGCATTTTGCATCCTAAGTCCTTCAAAATTTTCTTGGGTAATTATATTGCTGAGGATAACTAAATCCTTCACAGCTGATCTTCTCACAATATTGCTATTAGTTTGTACATAGTGCATTTCACTTTACATAACCCCATGCAAGGTTTTCCAAATTTTTCTGAGAGCACCCTGCTCATCCTTTCATATAGAATAGCAGCATTTCATTTACAGGCACATACAAAATTTGTTCAGCCAGTCCCAAATTGAATGGCATCCCTTAAATTTCTAATTCTTTGCAAACAGAAAAGAACTACTATAAATATTTTTGTACAAGTAGGACCTTTTAATTTTAAAATCTTTTTTGGGATACAGACCTAGTAGTAGTATTGCTAGGTCAGAGGGCATGCATGGCTTTAAAGTCCCTTGGGCATAGTTCCAAATTGTTTTACAGAATGGTTGAATGAATTCACAACTCTACCGAGAGTGCCTCATTATCTGATTTCCCTCCAACATTCATTATTCTCCTTTTCTGTCCTATTAGTCCATCTAATAGGTATGAGATATAGCTCAGAATTATTTTAATTTGCATTTCCTCAATCAATAGTGAGTTAGAGTATTTTTTCACATGACAATAGTTGGCTTTGACTACTTCATCTGGAAACTGATCATATCATTTTATTCTTTATCAATTTAAGAACGACTTTTTTATATAAATTTGACTCCATTCTATCCATATGTTTGAGAAATGAGACCTTCATCAGAAAAATGTACTCCAATATATTTTTCACATTTACTATTTTTTGCTAACTATGTTTCCCTCCCTTATATTCTATTCTCTCTCTATCCTCTGCTCTCCCTTCTATCACCCTATTCTCTTATACCCTACCCTTCCTACTTTCCTATAGGGTAAGATAGATTTCTGTGCCAAATTGCTTTTGTAAGTTATTCTCTCTTTGAGTCAAATCTGATGCGGGAAATGTTGACTCACTCCCCTTGCCATCCCCCTCTCTTCTCTTTGACTGTAAAGGCAAGTTCGTCATTTTGCTCCGTCTTGTTCCACCGTCACCAACATTCTCTAGATACAATGACTACATATTAAATAATTTCAAATAAAGCATTTTTTGAAGTTTATCTTTTATATGACTTCATATTTAATTGTACATTAAAATATGTAATATATGTGTATGTAATTTTTAGCCATTATCAAATCTGTCAATGTGACTTTTCTTCTGAAAAATCTTTAGAATCTCCTATTCAACTACTTTGCCAGTCATTTAAGATTATCTACAATCTGATAGTATCCTATCTTTTAAGTCTTTTTTCATATTATTCTGTTCTATGTACTTCATGGTTTAAACAAAATAGGTTATTTTTTTTAAAGCAATTGGGGTTAAGTAACTTGCTCAAGGTTATATGGCCAGTTATTTCTGGGTGTGGTGCTAAGTATCTGAGCCCGGATTCAATCCCCAGATCATCCCGACACTGGGGCCGGTGCTCTTACTCTTTGAGCCACCTGGCCGCCCCTTAAAACAGGTTGTTTTCTGTTTCTCCTCCTTCCTCTAAAAGATACTAACTTCTGAACTTTGGGCCTATACTCAAAGTGCTTCTACTCTCCATGTCAAAAATGCTCTACCTTTTCATTTTTGTTTCTTGAAATCTTTAAAGTTCAATTCAGATGCTAGATCTTTCCTCAACATTCCAAGAGCTACTAAGTAACTAGTTACTAGTGAATAACAAACCACATCTTTTAAACTTCCCCATACACTTACTTTCCTTAATGTATTTGTATTTTATAGTAGCTGAACACGGGTATTTCAGTTTCCTGCTCAAATATAAGCTGCTTAAATAAAGAGGTTTTGTCTTATCTATATCCCCCATTTTCTTTGCTCCTACACCAGTGTTCTGTACATAATATACACAATATATATTGGTTATGTTGCATATGGGAGGTAGAATAATGTTGTGGTTGGGGCATAGGATAAGAATCAGAAAAGAGTAGGAGGAAGTGACATATTACTTGGCAAATTACTATTACAAATAATACTACTTGGCAATTTTGCATGCAAAAAGATCATATCTGAACCAGCTATAGCCAGAAAATGTGACCAAAGAATGTATATCATGCACTCTATCCATCTTATTGCTATACCTTAAAGAGCTTATGGTAAAAGCAGGAGATTCTCAGATCTTTGAGCCTAAATCAACTAGAAATCAATTTGGATTATTTTATACAATGTAATCCAAATACAGTGATATCATTGACCCTATTCATCACTCATAATGGTATATTTGTAAAAGTGTCAGCTTCTTTTTTTTTCTTTCCCATTATGAAAACTTCACATCAGTAAAGAATTATGAACTTTTTCATATGAAGTAAAGGAGATGTATTGCCATACAAAGGTATTCATATTTTAATAGACTGGGAAAAAAATGTATGTCAGTCCAGTGGGGATGGAGGTGGTGGGAGGATAGGCCTTGTTACTATCCATGAAATCATACAATACAGGCATGATTTCCTCCTATTCAGCCTGTTATATGGTCAGCTCTTCAAGTGCTCAATAAGTATTGTTATTTTCTGTGCCAAGTACAGACTTATGTAAACACATTTTGGCATGATCATAGAATGCCCAAATGTGAGGAAGAAGTGATATTTTCCCCAAAGTCTCGCTTGAATGACTACTGTACTGAATATATTCAGCGAACAGTCAATTCAAGTCATCAATTATATATTAGACCCTTATGTACAAGTCAATATGCTATATTGCAAGGCAAAAAAAGGGGGAAAATAATGAATTGTTTGTCCTTGATAAGTTCCTTGAAATCAGAGACTGCATCTCAATATTCTTTGTATCATTTCCCTGCCACATTAAATAATGTTTTACGGAAGTAAGTACTTCAAAATGCTTATGGAATGAATACACAAACGGTTCATTAAAAGAATGAATGAATAAACTTGTAATCTAATAGAAGAAATAAGAGATGTACAAAAATAATTATGGTACAAGGATTTTATAATGCAATCACACTAACAGTATCCCTTCCTCTGAGTTCACAATCTAAAGAAAGCATTGAGAGAGGATAATAGTGAACTCAAAAGCATATTGTCACTCATATTCTATAACAAATACCATTTCACATCTCCCCTTATAATTGATCCTTGGGATGTGCTGATCATTCTTTCCATCCACTCCCTCTCCAGAATTCCTTCAGAGTGGTACCACTTTCTGTCAGAATGAATGAATGATAGATAGGTAGATAGATAGATAGATAGATAGATAGATAGATAGATAGATAGATAGATAGATAGATAGATAGATAGATAGATAGAGATGAATGGATAGATTGACAGATAGTACTTAAAATATGCTTATGACCTACAAAGGGGCCTGGTGGACAAGAAGAAGCACCAAGAAAGTAATATAACTGGGACAATGGATTGTAGATTGACATAATCCTTCAAGAAGCAGTGGAAACATTAGTTTGATCATGATTACAGAGAGGTGGGAGTGGGAGGTGAGGAAAGGGAATTAATAGTAAAGCAGCTGCAGAGACATTCCAGAGGAAAGCCAAGATGAGAATGTAAAGTATGACTGTGACCTGACTGAAATATTGGGCCAAGTGAGAAAGTCAGCAGTCTGAAGAATGGAACCCCCGGGTGAAAGTTTTAGAGATGTTCAGGTTAAAGAATCCTCTATTACCACCAGTCTTCTGTTTGTTAACACCCAGCAGTGTTTTGTTTTTTGTTTGTTTGATTTTTTTTTTTTACCTCTGATAGAAACAATTTTAGTTAAAGCTCAAAGGAGATCAAGATGTAGGTCAGGGTTTATGGAAAGCAACAAGTTGTTCACTCATGTTGTCTTTCTATGGGTTTGCCATTATTAATTTCTTTGAAGTTATGTTACTTTTTGTTGAGTAAATAGCAGGCTGTAGCTTAAAAAATAAAAGTTGACATGAGACATTCATAATGACCCTTTTGACAGTGTTCCTTAGTATTTTGAACTTTATACAGTACTTTACCATTTAATTTTATTTAAAATGAACATGTATTTATTTTTGTCTTTAAAAAGGATAGTAGATCACTGGTCATTATGAAATATGTAAAGGTCCTTTGCTCTATAATAATGTTTTCATCTCAGATTCTAATTACTTTGTTAGTTTAAGTACTATACAAGGGATTACATAATTAGGACATGTCATTAAGTAGGAGTTAATTTGCCTAATTAATTAGGATCTTCAGTTTCTCTTATCAGAAGTTACTTCTAAAAGCTTATGAAACTTGAAAAATTACACAGTTGTGAAATGTTTTTAATTATCTAATTTGGGAACATATTTTGGGGACAATATATAGGTCAAAATCAATATGTTTAGGACACAAATCAATGCATAATTATCAAAACCATTCTTCACATTTTGTTATTATAAAAGAACAAGGCATCTAAAAACTCTTGATTTTGTCTTTCAGCTTTATAGGTGTCCTCCTGAGTAAAAATCTATTACAATATTATTTGATCTTGGAATATTTTCATGACAGTGTTATGTAACAGTACTTAGAAGGTTTCATTAATATTCCTTACACATAATCATAGGAGCTATAACTTTGTGATTAAATAATTCTATCATAAATGTTTTGCAATTAATTTTCATAAGTTGATTATCATTTCAGTATTAAATTATCCATCTCCATAGGTACAAAGAATGAAGTATTTTAGTGTCCAAAAATGTTGTTATCCTTAAACCTTAAAATGTGTTTGTATGTACACAAATTCCAATTAATAAAGTAAATCCATATATTTTTCATATCTTTTAAAACAGCATATTTTATGTAAACAGTTTAATAACTTGTTGAAATTGTTGGTCAATATTACTGGTCAAAGTCATTGTGAGTTCTGTAAGGCTAAATATATAGGCTCCGGCTATTTTCCAAAATGGTTGTATTGAATCGTTGTTCCAACAATGTTACCTTAGTATCCTGTTTAACAACAACCCTCCCAAAATTGACATTTCACTCTTGTATCCTTTATAAACAATCTGAAAAGTATGAATTAGAACCTCAGGTTTTCAAAACTTTCATTTTTCTCATTATAAATAATTTGTAATATTTTCCCTTTATATTTATTGAGAACTTACATTTTTTTCCTTTATTAACTGTCTTTATATACTTAGACAAGGCTTTTTTTTGCAGAATTCTACACACACACACACACACACACACACATACACACATGCCAACACACATCAGTGTGTGTTATAAATATAATATGTATATGCAATATATTTATGTATATATATATATATGTACATACAGGTTTGAATGTGTATGCATGTGTGTATATACATATACATATCTAAATATAAATATAATTTCTCATAAATCTTGTTGTTATGAGAAAATTTCTCTTTCCTTTCATTACTGTTTTATTATGTGGGGTTCCTGGCAATTTCTCCTAAGTTATAAGACTGTTTGGCTGGCTGAAACCTTTCCCATGGGGTATTAAAATGAACATAAGACCTTAAACTTTCTTCAGATAAGCAGTCAATTTGGAGTTAGAGTTTCCTAAACTAATCTAACTTACTTTATTTATGGAAAGATTCCAATTTGTTCAGACTCTATGGTTCTTTTTGTGGCATGTAAATTTTCCTCTCAGTCATGCCATTGGGAACTCTGATCCTCCAGTCCTAACTTGAATATGCTCTTAAGTGTGTTTTCTTAGATAATGAATTAGATTATGATTTTGTTTAATTATTTTAAACATTTTATGTCAGAAGAGGATGTACAAGATTGCTATATGAACAAAAACAATTTCTTTTTCTCTATGACAAAATTGGGATCTTTATAAGTTTCGTTAGTAGCCTGATCAGGGTAAAGAGTTATTTTTCTAACCTTTGAAACTTTGCTTAGTCATAGTAAAATCTAGGTTTTCCCCCCTCTGGAGTCTTTGAATTGTGCTGTGTTGTTTTGTGATTTGGCAGTAGTTACACAAGCACATGAACTCAGTGGCAATATTTTTTTTTCCTATAACACTGATATTATATTCTTATCAGAATAATTTGCTCCAAAGTTTTTTCATTAACTATTTCCTTTTTAATTCAAATTGCATAAAATTATTTTTGCAATAACATCTTCCATTTTATGTAAAGAAAGGTTTCCATTTTACCTTTAATAATGATAATTTATGTGGATTAAATGGCTAACGTTCACTAGACAGGTAAGGAAGATATCTCCTCTTATTCTTTAATTTGATTTACACAATTTGAGTTCATTACACATCATATTGCAGTTTTAATTTACTCTTGTGTTTTATCTGGTTTTCTTTCTCCCACTGATCCACTATTCTAATATTTCATCAGTACCTAATAGTTTTGATAATTTCTTCCTTATAGCATAGTTTATGCTATGGTACTACTCAGTTTCCTTATTATCTTACATTTTAATATAATTCTCTCAAGATTCTTGATTTTTGATTTGTTCTATAAAGTAATCCTTGGGTAGTTTGATTAGTATGGTTCTAAATCTATTATTAAAAAATCTGTAGGTAGTAGTCATTTTGATCATGTTAGCTCAAATATGAGGATTAAAATTTTCCATTTAACTTCAAGACGTCTTTTACTTCTATAGAGTATTTTACAGTTGTATTCATATAATTGTCATTATTATTTCAATAGGTGAGCACCCAGATATTTATATATCTTACAATTACTTTCTATGAAATTCCTTTTTCCTATTGTTTTCTGTTGAAATTTCTTGGTAATATGAAGACTAGTGGTTTTGAGGACTTATGTTATTGTTTTTCCACTATTTTTATTGAATCTGTGTGGTTCTTCAAGTAAACAATTATATCACCTGCAAAAAGTGATAATAATATTTCTTCTTTGAATATTCTCTCAAGGATTTTATCTTGTATTATTGAAATAGGTAGTGTTTCTAGAACTATATCTAAGGAAATAGTAAAAAGTTAAAAAATAAAGTCATTTCATTAGAAAAGTCTTTAATAGTTCTCCATTACTGAAAATTCTAGCTCTTTGTTTTAGGTAGAATTAGTTTATTCAATTTTTTTAAAAGGTCAGTTCATTCATATGCATTTAGAAACATTTAACCTGTATGATGTTCATGTGTTGTGATAGGCACCTTAGAGGGAAAATTCACTTTGCTGAGATGCTAATCCATTTGCATGTTTGAATATATGCATACAAAAGAACTTCAAAATTAAGTTCAACATGAAAACATTATCAGATTTGAAGGTTACAAAAAGCTGGGTGAGATAGCCAACATGTTAGATAATAAAATCTAAATAGACACAATATTTGGCTTTCTAAAACACAAAACTAACAAAATGATATATAATTGAGAAAAATATAAAGTCTTACAGATGCAAAAACAAAAAATCCTAAGAAAAATAGGGTAAAGATTTGCTCAGATGGCATTTTGAGAAGAAATTAAAAATAAAAGATCCTGGGGTATTAATATATTTCAAGATAAATGAGCTGAACAATGTAATATATCAGCCAAAAAAGTTAAGGTCTTAGGCTACATTAAGAAAGGAATCTAATAAAATGAACAAAAGATTGATAGAGAAGATGGAGGGTTGACCTTGGATTTGGGAAGATGTGTGTATGTGTGTGTCTGTGTGTGTGTATGTGGTGTATGTAATCTCAAAATATGATATATTTCCTTATAGAGCCTCATTTTGAATTTAACTCATATGGACATATTCACATATGCAAATGGATTTTGTAATAGATGTCTGAGCAAACTGACACAAAGTGAAATGATTAGAACCAGGGAAAACACTGTATGTAGTATCTGTAACATTGTGTGATGATCAGCTTGGAATGATTCAGCTTTTCTCAGCAACACAATGATCCAAGATATGTACAAAGGACTCATGAAGGAAAATTCTATACACATCAGATGGACTCTGAACGAAGATCAAAGCATACATTTTTTTTTACTTACTTTTATTTTTTCTAGTGATTTTTTCCCTTTTTCTCTGTTTCTTCTTTCAAAATTGTGACTAATGTGCAAATATTTTTACATGACAGAAAATATATAGCTTATATTAAATTGCCTACCATTTTAGGAATATGGGAGAGGATGAAGGAATGGGAAAAAAATGGAACTCAAAACCTTGTAAAATTAAATGCTAAAAATTGTCTTGATGTGCAATTAGGGAAAAAATAAAATACTATTTTAAAAAGAATCCACCAATCTTACCTTTGAAAGATATCTCACAATAAAAACTCTTAGGAATATTATTGCCAAATTCTAGGACTCCAAGGTCAAGGAGAAAGTACTGCAAACAGTCTGAAAGAAACAATTAAAATATCATGGTGCCACAATCAGGATTACACAGCATTAAGCAGATTCTACACTAAAAGATCTGAGGGTTGGAATAGAATATTTCAGAAGGCAAAGAAGCTAGGATTACAACTAAGAATAACCTACCCAGTAAAACAGAATAATACTTCAGGGAAAAAAAAAATCAATGTCCAATGCAATTGAGGATATTGTAGCATTTCTGATGAAAAGAACAGAGATGAATAGAAATTTTGATTGTCATAAAAAGAAAAACATAAAAAGGTAAGCAGGAAAGGGAAAACTTAAGAGATTCCCTAATGTTAAAATGTTTATGTTTCTACATGGGAAAATACTAGTAATTCTTAAGAATGTTGTCATCATTACATCAGGTAGGAAAAGTATACATAGAAAGACATCATAGATATAAATTGACTTTGATGAGATAATATAAAGAATGAGTGAGAAAAAGGATTCCATTGGGAGAAGAGAGAAAGAAAACTTAGAATGGGTTATTATTCCACATGAAGAAGCATGAAAGGCCTATTAGAGTGGAGGGAAAGATGGAGGGGTGGGCAGGGCATTGCCTGAATCTTATTCTCATTATAATTACATTAAAGAGGGAATGACTTACAAACTTAGATAGGTATGCATATCCATCTTACTCCATAGAGAAGTAGGAAGAGAGGGAGATAAGGGAAGGGGGTACGCAAACTAGGGATGAGGTACTGGTAGAGCCAGTGGTGAAAAACATAACACTCATAATGCCAAAGAAAAATTCCACTTAGTAAAGTACCATGGAAAGATAGACAAAAAAATTACTTGGAAACTAAGTAATCTAAAGCTGATGTATGAGTGGGGCAAGGAACAATTTTAAAAAATTATTAAATAAAATGATAGCAATGAGACAACATATGAAAATTGCTGGGATGAAGTAAAAGTATTACTTATGGGAAATTTTATATATCTAAACATTCAAATCAATAAAATAGAAAAAGAGTAGACAGTCAAGATGGTGCAGTAGAAGTAGGACCGCCCTGGGGCTCCGGCTTCCACCTTCACCAATCCATGTAAAAAAGGGGACTCTGAACAAACTTTGGAGTTGCAGAACCCACAAAATGACACAGAGAAGCTAACCTCCCTCTGAGGACAGCCCAGGAAGCCAGCAGGAATTGGCCAGGCAGTGCTCTAGGACCCAATTCCAGCCCCACTCCAAGGCTTTAGCTGCAGGGTGGGCCTGACCAGGCACTGGCCTGAGGGACTCGAGATCAGCAGCAGCTGTGGCCATTTACAGATTTTTCAACACATAGATGCAAAGGACAAAGTGAGAGGTCAGTGCAGTCTGGACTTTGGGACCCACTAAGTGGGAGTGCCTGGCTTTAGCCCCTGGGGCAAAAAGCCACTGAGAAGCCAGCACATCCAGCCAGCGCCACATGGTAGCTTCAGCTCCTGGCCTGAAGAGTGTAGGGGGACCAAGCACCAGTCTGAGGAGTAATCACTCTTGCTTTAACCTTATTGGATCTGGATTGCAGTCTAGGGTGGAGGTCCTGGGGTGTGTGTCCAGCTTGCCAGAGTGTGTGAAGACCTCAAAGAGGGCACCCATCTAATACCTCTGGAAGCTGAGAAAACCCCAGTGTTTGGGAACAAGACTCCCCTGTCTGGTGGCAGAGTCCTACTGTGGCAAAAAAACCCCTACTGAGGGGCAACATGACCAGGCAAAGGAAACAAAGCAAACAGAATATTCTAACATTAGACTCCTATTTTGGGGACAAAAAGGAGCAAAGCATGGAACAGGAGGAAGACAGTGAAGGCAGAACTCCTGTACCAAAAGCTTCAAAGGAAAATATGAACTGGTTACAGGCCATAGAGGACCTTAAGAAGCAGATAAGTGAGGTGGAGGAAAAGTTGGGAAGAAAAATGAGAACAATGCAAGAAAATTACAAAATGAGAGTTAACAGCCTGACTGAGGAAAATCACACTTTAAAAAACAGACTGACTCAAATGGCAAAAGAGGCTCAAAAAGGCAATGAGAAGAAGAATGCCTTAAAAAGCCAAATTTGACAGATGGAAAAGAATCTCAAAAGCTCAATGAGCAGATTCATTGATTAAGAATTAGACTGGAGCAAATGGAAGCTAAGGACTTTATGGGAAATCAAGATGCTGTTAAACAGATCCAAATAATGAAAGAATAGAAGGCAATGTGAAATATCTCATATTCCACTGACCTGAAAAAGAGATCCAGGAGAGATAATTTTAAAATTATTGGACTATGTGAAAGCCATGATCAAAGAAAGAACCTAGAAGTCATCCTCCAGGAAGTTCTCAAAGAAAACTGCCCTGATGTTTAAGAACCAGAGGGCAAAATAAAGGTTAAAAGAATACATTGCTCACCTCCTGAAAACGATTCCAAAAAGAAAACTCCTAGGAATTTTATAGCCATGTTCAGGAATTCCCAAATTAAGGAGAGAATATTACAAGCAGTCAGGAAGAAAAATTTGAATATTGTGGACACACAATCAGGATAACCCAAGATCTGGCAGCTTCTACACTGAGGGATAAAAGGGATTGGAATATGATATTCCAGAGGTCAAAGGAGCTGGGATTAAAATCAAGAGTCACCTACCCAGTAAAACTGAGTATCATGCTTCAGGGAAAAAATGGTCATTCAGTGGAATAGAGGACTTTCAAGCCTCCTTGCTGAAAAAACCAGAGTTGAATAGAAAATTTGACATTCAGATACAAGAAGCAAGAGAAGCATGAGAAGGTAAACAGGGAAAAGAAATCATAAGGAACTTATCAAAATTGAACTATTAACATTCCTACATGGAAAAACAATAATTGTAACTGATGAAACTTTTTTTCAGTAGTTGAAGAGAATAGAAATATATATGTCTATATATGAGGGTATATGGCCATATGAATATACATATGTCAATGTGTGTATATATGTTTACAGGACCAATTTAACAGGAAAGAATGATACTTAAAAGGTGAAATTAAGAGGTGAGAGAGGAATATAATGAGAGGAGATGGGGAGAGACAGAATGGGTTAAACTATCTCATATTGAAGAGGCAAGGGAAAATGATTACTATGGAGGGAAAGGATAGGAAAGCAAAATGTAATCGGTCAAACTTATTCCCATTGAATTTGGCTTGAGGAGGGAAGGAAATACATACTAAATAGGGTATCTCACCCTCCAGGAGAATAGGGGGAAAGGGGATGAGAGGGATGACGATGGAAGGGAGGGCAGGCTGGGAGGGAGGGAAGTTGGGAGCACCCAATTTTGAAAAGGGACAGGATCAAAGTAGAGACCAGAACAAGTGGTAGGTGGGATAGGAGGGAGGGAAATATAGTCAGTCTTTTACAATATATCTACTATGTTATTGTTTTTCATTAGTTACACATGTACAACCTATCCTGAACAGCTTATCTTCCCAGTAAGGGTGGGTGATAAGGGAGGAAGGGAATGAATCTGGAATTCAAAAATATATCATCAAAAATTCAAATATATATATATATACACTATTATTAATACTATTTTACATGTAATTGGGCAATGAGATATACAGGCAGTGGGGCAAAAAGATCCACTAGAAAAGTCGAAAGGGGTATGGGAGAAAATATGGGACAGAGCAGATTGGAGGAGGGGATATCCTATGGAACTGCTATTTTGAGGTGGTGGGTAGGGGAAAAAAGGGGAGAAAATTTGTGACTCAACAAATTAAAACAAAAAAAATAGAGTATATCAATAAATTGGTCATGAAAATTAAAAATGGAATACATTAAGAAACCCAAATTAAACACCAGATTAGAATTCCTAAAAATCAAAGGACAGATTAATTAATTTGAAAGTCAGAAAACCAAGGAACTGGTTTTATGATAGAAACAATTCAATAAAATAGATATGCTACTGGTTAATTTGATATTTTGAAAGAAATAAATTTTATTTCTATTCAATTTAACAGCTATTCAAAAACAAATTCTGAAATAGTTCATCAGAATGATTATCCTTGTTAAAAGGGCAAATGCAATATAGGACTTATTTTTTTTTTTAATCAGGCTATTCAGTCTCAGAGATATGAACTTTCTCACATGCTAATTTTTTAAGTAACTGGAGCTTACCATGTAAAGTATCAATTTAAGAAAATTTAACTGTTTTAGATAGAAATCCTTCATGAGCTATATCTCATATTTCCCCAACCTCTTAAACAGAGTAAAATAATCAATCTTTTTTTTGTTTACTTAGAGTAATAATGATGTACATCAATTATTACTGTACTGTATTGTACTGGGATTAGAGGACAAATATTAGCACAATCACTGAGGTTTGCAGGATAATTTTTCTTTAATTAAATGGTAATGCTTTTCCCTCCAGTTATTCTGTTTTCTTTTTATATTATCTGTGTTATACTTTCTTGTCACTTCTTGGTGTTATCAATGTTCCTACCAAAAAGGAGTCCCTTTATAACCAGGGTGATTAAAAGTGTATCCACAGTCAAGGAAATGGGTTTTGAACAAGAGTATGAAGTTTTCCATTGAGTAAAAGTCATGAGTCTTATAGACCTTATGACACTTATTTTGGGCCTCCTTTTTTTCATTCTTTTTTTTCTGCTTACTGTCAGTTTTGGTGGTCTTCTGGACAGTTGAAGTTGCTGCATAGGCAGCCTCTGACTAAATGAATTATTACTGTCTCCACATCAACAAAGCAATGTTAGTGTGGACTGTTGGTCAGGATGTAGAAATATCCTCATTATGTAGAAATTCAACACATAATGGCATTCATTAAACTGAGATTTTGTGAGCCCATAAAAGTCTGTCAGAACATGTTGGACAAATAACAAGAGGAGCTTCTCCTGACTTCTCTGCTCTACCTTAGGAGGACTAGTACTTTATAGGTTCACAAGCTTCTGAAGCTGCTATTGGAGTGACAGATATATGTGTAGGGGTCGGAGCCAAGTCAGGGGAAGGAGTTGGGGCTCAAGTCACAGATGTTGATGTAGATGAACTAACTGTAGAAGTGGTAGCAGGATTTGATTGTTATGCTTTAACTGGTGATGTGTTGAAGCAACTGCTGCCTTGGGTTTCATCACCATAACCACCACAAAGCTCTTCTCATCGATATTGTATTCTTTTAATAGGAGTATCATCATTAAGGATTGTGCCTGCATAAAGTAATTTTTGGTCTGCTACTGGAAAGGCATTATTTTCTTTTTTTCAGATTCAACCTTCTCTTTCAGTGCCTTAAACATCTCCTCAGGGTTGATGTTGATCTTGACAGTCTGTTGCTGGAGGGTTTTCAGAGTGATTTGCATGGTGTTTCTGCTGCCCCAGGACCTCATGGTTGCTCTGGGCTCAGTAGAGGCCTGTTGGGAGGGAGGTCAAGGTGGCTGGTGGAGTTGGTTACATTGACCTTGCAGGGCGGCCTCTCTTGGGTACCTGAGCCATCCCTGATCCTGCTATTGCCTTTTGCCCTTCCTTGATCCTTGATATGCCTAGATTGCCTTATCCCCACAGCATGGGGCCAGCAGGAGTCTGTCCTCAGAAGCTGTGGGCAGGTCTGGAAGGTAATGAGTGAATCCACATCAGGACCTGGTCACCACCATAATGATTTCACTTTGTCACCCCCCATAATTGGATATTTTTTAAGTAACAAAAACCAAACTACCATATCAAAAATGAAAATGATGAATTAACCACCATTAAAGAGGAAATTAAAGCAATTTAAGACATATTTTACAAAATTGTATGTCAACACATCTGAAAATGTAAGCAAAATGGTGAATATTTATGTAAACATATATTACCCAGATTAATAGAAGAAGAAATAGAATACTTAAATAACCAAAACATAGAAAAATATCAATTTAACATGTTGTCAATGAACTCCCTACTAAAAAATTCCCAGAATCAGACTTAGTCATAAGTGACTTCTATCAAACATTTAAAGAACAACCAATTCCATTATTATATAAACTATTTTGAAAATAGTCAAGGAAAGAGTCCTCCCCAATAACTTTTATGACACAAACATGGTGCTGATACCTAAACCAGGAAATATAAAAACAGAGAAAGAAAATTATACACCAATTTCTCTAATGGACACTGATAAAAAAATTTTTAAATAAAATGCTAGCAAAGAGAGTACAGAAATATATTACAAGCATCATACACTATAACCAAGATGGGATTTATACCAAGGATGTAGGGCTGGTTCAGTATTATGAAAACTATGAAGATAATTGACAACATCAGTAATACCAACAGAAATCATGGGATAATCTCAATAGATACAGAAAAAAATATGTTTACAAATACAACAGTCATTCATATTAAAGAAAAAACTACAGATCACAGGAATAAATGGAGTTCTCCTTAAAATGAAAAATAGTGTCTATCTAAAACCACCAGCAAACATCTGTAATGAGAATAAACTAGAAGCCTTCTCAGTAAAGTCAAGGGTGAATCAAAGATACCCATTATCACCACTGTGCTTGAATATTGTACTAGAAATTTTAGCTATAGCAATAAAAGAAGAATAACATTAACATTTTTAGCAAAGTTGCAGAATAGAAAATAAATCATCAGCATTTCTATATATTACCATCAAAATCCAGTGGAAAGAGACAGAAAGATAAATTCCACTTAAAATCATTGTAGACAATATATAATACTTGAAAATCTCCCTGCCAAGAAAAATCAAGGAATTATACAAAAACAATTACAAAACACTTTTCACACAAATGGAGACAAATCTAAACTGGAAATATGATGATTAATCATGAGTAGAAAGAGCCAAAATAATAATAAAAAGGATACTAATAATAACAATAATAATTATAATAGTGATGAGGATGAAAATTCTACCAAAAATAATTTACTTCTTCAGTTTCATACCAATCTACCACAAAATCATTTCATAGGGCTTGAAAATTATTAATAAAATTTGTGTGGAAGAACAAAAGATCAAGAAGAAGGGTGGGGAACCTATGGCCTCTAAAGCATTTGTGGCCCTCTAGCTCAGGTGAGGTCTTTTGACTGAATCCAAACTTCACAGAACAAATCCCCTTAATAAAAGCATTTCTTCTGTAAAACTTAGATTCAGTCAAAAGGCCAAACGTAAGACCTAGAAAGCCACATGTGGACCTGAGGCTACAGGTTCCCCACCCCTGGTGAATAATATTAATGTAATTAATAAAAACTGTAAAGGAAAATGGCCTAGCCATATTAGATTTCTAACAGTATTATAAAGCAGTAATCATCAAAACAAACTTGTACTGGCTAAGAAATAGAGTGGTGCACTTGTGGAATAGATTAGGTAGAAAATACACAATAGTAAATGACCATCATAATCTAGTGTTTGAGAAGCCCAAAGACCCAAGCTTTTGGGACAAGAACTCATTATTTGACAAGAACTGTTGGAAATACTGGAAAACAGTATAGCAAAAGCTAGTTATAGATCAACATCTTAAACTGTATACCAAGATAAGGTCAAAATATGTACATGATTTAGACAGAAAGGATGATATCATAAATAAATTGGGAGAGCAAGAAATAGTTTACCTGTCAGATCTATGGAGAATGAAGGAATTTATGTACAAACAAGAGAGAATGAACATTAAGAAATGTATAATAGATAACCTGGATCTTATTAAATTAGAAGCTTGTGCAAAAAAGAAAATCAATGCAACCAAGATTAGAGGGAAAGCAGAAACCAGGGAAACAATTTTTATAGAATGTGTGTCTGATGAAGGCCTCATTTTTCTTTTTTTTTTCTTTTTGGAAGGGGAAGGCAGGGCAATTGGGTTTAAGTGACTTACCCAAGGTCACACAGCCAGTAAGTGTTAAGTGTCTGAGGCTGGATTTGAATTCAGGTCCTCCTGACACCAGGGCTGGTGCTCTATTCACTGCACTACCTAGTAACCCTTCATTTTCCAAATATATAGAAAACAGTCAATTTTCTAAGAAAAAAGTTATTCTTCAGTTGATAAAGCATAGGAACAGGCAGTTTTCAGGAAAAGAAAGTTTCATAAAACCTTTCCATATCTATATTTTAAACATGCTCTAAAGCACTATTATCAGAGAAATGCAAATTAAAACAACTTTGAGGCACCACCTCACATCTATCAGATTGGCAAATATGATGAAAAGAAAAATGATCAATATTTCAGTGGATATCTGAAAATTGGGACACCGGTGCTCTGTAGGTAGAATTGTAAACTGATCCAACAATTCTGCAGTATAATTTGGAAGTACGTCAAAAGGCTATCAGAATTTGATTCAGCAATACACCTACTAGATCTGTATCCTAAATAGATTTTTTTAAATGTGTGAGTAGGGGAAATAATCTATTTGTACAAAATATTTATAGCAGTTCTTTTTATGGTAGCAAAGAATTGGAAATTGAGGGGTTGTCTCTCAAATTGGGGATAGCTGACCGAGTTGTGATATATGATTATTATATAAATCTGTTGTAGTACAGAAAATGATGAACAGGATGATTTCATTCAAAATCTGGAAAGACTTACATGAACTGATGCAAAGTATACTGAGCAGAACTGGAACATTGTATACAGCAACAGTAATATTGTATAATGAACAATTGTAAATGACTTAACCATTCTCAGCAAAAAAATAACCTGAGAGAATTCCAAAGTCTTCTAGTGAAAAATGATCTACTCTTCAAGAAAAAGAATTGATGGAGTCTGAATGCATATGGATGCATACTATGTTTCACTTTTTTCCTTTTTCTTTTTTTTTATCTGAGTTTTCTTTTGCTACATGACTAATATAGCAGTATGTTCTGCATCATTGCATGTGTACAGCCTAAATCAAATTGCTTACTATTTCAAGGACGTAAGGGAGGGAGGGAGGGAGAGAATTTGGAACACACTTTTTTAAATGAATGTTAAAAATAAAATATTATTCAAAAGTAAATGGTAAAATGAAACTGGAATGTTAGTCAGTGACCCCTGTTCCATTAATAGAAAGACTACATACAAGTACAATAATGAATAAATACTCCCCAACTTCTCAAGATTTCCCCCTATAGAACATTGAAACACAGAAATAACTGCCTGCCTATGGGAGAAAATGAGATCACAAACTTTACATATGGGTTTGGAGAAGATGATCTTTGAGATCATTTTCATTTCTCCTTTGTGATTCTTCCATTAAGTGAATACTGAATAATAGTAAAAATAAAGAAATTTTCATGGATATGGGAGCATTTCTGTTGTGCAGAAAAATGGGTACAAATTCAACAAGTAGTGGAAGGAAGGAAGAGGATTTTCTAGGAACTGGGATTGGCATAAAGAAAAGAACAGGAAAAAAGCACATTTCTCTGGGAAATGCAGGATAGGAAGTGAAGAAGTGTTTTAGGAGATATTTCCCTCACCACACTAAATAATTCAAGCAATGAACCCTGTATTCAGAGGGTAGACCTCTGACAAGAATAAATAGAGTGAAGAAATGCACCTGAACATAATTATCATAGGGGGAAAAAAAAAAAAAGCTGAAGACCAATTCACCAGCCTTGTCCTTCTAGATATTCCTACTACTCCCTGATTTCTCTCCCTATCATTGCTCAAAGAGTGACTGAAGGACCCATTGCTTGGGGAAAACTGAGGCTGAAAGAGCTTTACACCTAAAATTTATTGGAAGCAAGATTAAAATTCTGGTCTTCATGGGGGGCCAGGTGGCGTAGTGAGTAAGAGTGCCAGCCCTGGCCTCAGGAGACCCAGGATCAGTTCTGGCCTCAGATACTTGGCACCCACACAAAATAACTGGCCGTGTAACCTTGAGCAAGTTATTTAAACCCAATTGCTAAAGCAAAGCAAAACATAAAAACCTCTATTCTTCTATATTCCAAATGCAGTTCATTATCTTCCATTCTGCCTGGTTGAGGAGCTGTGGAGGAGAGTGGAGGCTGGGAAATGAGAAATTAGATAAGTATCTGCAAAAAATTATAAAATACCTCAAATAAGAAAAAATAAGCATATTAATAGCTCAAACTTGGAGAAAAAAGGATATTGAACAAGTAAAAATATATTTCCAATGAAAACAATTACTGGGTCAGAGAAATGAAGAGATTAACTCCAATATTTATAGAAAAATTAATACCTGTATCAAAAAAAAATTCAAAAATATGGGGGGAAATCCTTCAAAAACTTTATATCCCATAAATTTGGTCCTGATAGCAAATATATATAATATATATTTAAGTATAGAGCAATTATATTAATCTACAATGATAAAAAAGTATGTTAAGATTTTTTTAAGAGGCTAATGAAATAAATTCCAAAAATTCTTACCAATGATCAAATTAAATGCATAACAGGTATACAAGAATGAGACATTAGAGAAATAAATAGTATAGTAAATCATATAAACAGTAAATCACATGCTCAGTTTAATAATAATAAAATGGCTGACAAATTTTGGACTAAAATATGATTTAACTTAGGTAGCCGAGGTTTGGAAGGGCTCTTCTTCAATATTGTGAGATACACATACAGATATACATATATACAAATATATGTATGCTTGTATATGCTGAGATTATAGATTTGGATATGGATAAAAGCTTTCTGAACAAAGTAAAAGAGCACTTTACATTTGATTATAGTTAGAATGAGAGAATAAAAAATTGAGAATGGTAGTACCATCAATAATAATTGGGAAGTTAGGAAAAGGAGAGGGGTTTGGAAGAAAATTAATAAATTCAGTTTTGAATGGTTGAGTTTAAGATTTCTGAAGGACCTGAAATTAAAGATGTCTAATTTTTAGTTGGAAATGTGACACTAGAAATCAGTAGTGAATTTAGGAGTAGATAAAGAAAATCATCTACATAGATATAATCATAGATTTTATGGGAGCTGCTGAAATCACAAAGCTAAATAATATACAAGGAGACAAGAAGAGGACCCATGAAAATCTCTTGGGGACATTAATGTTTGGTGGGCATATCCTGAATAAAGATTTTAAAAAAATCTGCTTTGTCATAGTGAGCACCAAAGTTAGATAATTTAACACAAATTTGGAGGAAACTAGTCAGTATAATTTCATGATGTTTCCCTGTTACATTCAGAAACACATAGGAGTGATGGTATTGAATAGCAGTGGTAATCCAAGGCTTAGGTTTAGTAGCACAAGATCTCTGATAGGATAAGGTGACAAATGACTCATGAGATGAGGACCATATAAAGTTGAATAGGTTTACCAAAGGGACAAGATGGGAAAAAAAAGGAGTGTAGACAGTGCAGGGGTGATAACCTGTGACAAAACTGAATAAATGTAGATAGGAGTGTTCTGCAGCCAGCTCAGACAAGCTCTAGAAATCTGATTATTAAATTTTCAGTATATTTACACCTTGGAAATCAGCAAATTGTTTTGGTTTTTGGGTTATCTAGACTGAAGTGATTTAAAAAATGCAGATTACACATAAAAGTGTATTTTATGTACATTTATTTTTCTTCAAAGAACCAATTTTTATATATTCACCAGCACATCTATGAATGGAGGGATTAGAAATTTTAGAAAAACTGGGTTTGGAACTCAGGGCAGATGGAGATGTGGAATAAAAAAACAGGTTTTGATTACATAAAATGTTTTCAGAATTCATGAGTAGTATATTTGTGGATGATGGAAAGATCAAGGATATTTGAATATGGCTGAAGTGGGATGGGAAATCACAAATTGAGGCCATAAAAAGTTAGTTAGTTTGATGGAGTATCAATATATATATAATCTTTTTGTAGGAGGGAAGGAGTTGGGAAAGAGAGAAATATTGTGACCTAGGCAAAGAACTCATTGAGGAAGCAAAAAGAGTACCTAGAAGTTGGTAGCAAATGGTTTCTAGAATCTTTCCCCAATAAATAACTAGATTTTGGGGGAGGAAACTGTTCAAAACAGCCTTTGAAAATGTTCTAAGTTGCTACACAACTAAATTAGTAAGAGTAAGAGAAAAACCAACAAAAATGACTCTGAAGATTCATCTCATGACATTAAAATTGGAAATATAGAAATAAAATTCTAAATAACATGGTAAGGGAAGCATACTGATGTTGAGGTATGAAATACTTATGGTTACATAAATGAAAGGATGATTTAAAATCCATTCTTAAGTTTATTTTCGAATTTTGCAAGAAAGGTGACTAAACATGGAACCAGTAACACCAGTCTTACATATACTACAAGAAAGTGAAAAACAGTAATAGAAATTTTAATATATGCCATAATATTCAAAACATTACTTCTGTTGTGGTAATGGAAATGGAAAAAAGTAGGTATGCTATGCCATATGAATATAATAGAATATAAAGCTAGAGTAAGGAGTGAGTATTATGATAAATTCAAAGAAGTATGGAAAATTTATATGAAATCATAAAGAGGGAAATAAGCAGAAGCAAGAGACAATTTTGAAAATAATTTAAGTTAAAAAGATCATTAAGTAGCAATTAAACTCTGAGTAATGAGTAAAAGGCCAATGAAAGACCAGGACACTAAATAATGAACAATATTTCTTCCAGGGGCAGCCAGGTGACTCAGCCAGTAAGAGCATGGGCTCCAGTTTCTGCATGACCTGGAGATAGAATCCTGGGCTCAGATAGCACCACACCCATAAATAACTGGCCCTGTAACCTTGAGGAAGTTACTTGACCCAGATTGTTTAAAAAAAAAAATAAAGGGGCGGCCAGGTAGCACAGCAAGTAAGAGCACAGGCTCCAGTGTCTGGACTACCTGGCCATGGAATCCAGGCTCCAACATTTAGCACCCACCCAGAAACACCTGGCCAAGTAAGCTTGAGCAAGTTACTTAACCCCAATTGCTTAGGGGTGGTTTAATGGAAATGCAAATTGAAAGATCTTCCCTGCCCCTAGGCTAAAGTGCACCTGGAGCCTGGGGTGGGAGGCTTGTTCTTCAGTAGATACTTTTTGATTGGCCAATGGGTCCAGAAGGTTCTTACATTCTCTGAGCCAGGAGAAGGCTATATAAACCCTGATTTGAGGCTTTGTTTTGGGGCTCACTTTGAGAAGTGTTCTGTGATTTGATCACATGAAACTCTGGGAAGCCGTTGTTGAGAGTCCCCTGGCTTTGAAAAACCCAGACGTTGATTTGGTATGGATGTAATGGTTGGACAGTTTGGAAATCTATCTACTTGATTTGTTTCTCTGTCTTGATAATTCTGTCTGTATACTCTGAAGTTCGGGGTGCTGACCTTTTTCCCCTGAACTAGGTAAATGATATATGTTTGACTGATTAAAGTAAGCTTGTTAACCCATTTTGAGTTGCTTTCCTTTATCAAAGCAGATCTAAGAACCTGTGTTGGCAGACACCCTGGGGACACTGGGTGCTTGCTGATACAGGTGGCCAGGTGGCTCAGTGAGTAAGAGCACTGGCTCCAGTGTCGGATGACCTGGAGATCAAATCCGGTGCAGATACTTAGCACCACACCCAGAAATAACTGGCCATGTAACCTTGAGCAAGTTACTTAACCCTGATTGCCTTAAAAAAAAAAGAAAAATACTTCTTCCCTCATAGCAGGGAACTGGACAGCTACTAGGACAAGGTTTCTGAATAGGATGTTTTTGCTATTTTTTTTTGCTTTGTCACAAGTAAATTTTCATTTTGAAAGAAGTGGGTGAAAAATTAATGGATTGTAGGAACAAAAGGTGTCAACACATCTAAATCAATAAAGAAACCACAGAATTGAGAAATATGGAGCATGTATCTTGAGTAGTTCAATTTGAGTGGAGTTTAAAGTATGTAGTATGAGATAAAGCTCACATGGTAGGGTTGCATCTGCCAGACTTTATATTATGTCTCAGATATTTGTTCCCAGAAGACAGTACTAATCCCAATTATCTCCTCTGGGTTGTTTAATGTACTTTTTAGCAGGGAGTTACCAACCACAACATTCCTCTCATGGAAACTCTAATAGAATTCCTCCCACTTACTAATGTCTAGGTATCCTCTTTAGGAGTGGGGTGGGGGAAATACAACATTTATTAAGTCATTACTGTGCTGAAAACAGGCAGAGTGCTAAGTCTGAATTAATATGAATTTCTACAAAACCTGGATAGTCATGGCTCCAAAGTATAGTTTTTCTTTTCTATCACCTCTGAGTCTTGCTTATTTTCTGTTAACATTGGCTTTTGTTGCCTCCCCATTATTTTTTCAAACATTATATTTGATTGGATTATATTCTTCTACAAATACACACAGATCATGTATTTATGTGAGAGAAGAAATGGGAGGAGAATGGGCAATATCTTGAAAGGCAGTGTCATTGATTCTAGAGAATTCCAAATTTAGACTTTAAGGAAAGCTTATGACTATGTCACCCCACAGCTCTGGAACCCTAGAGTCTAGACAGTATTTCTTTCTAAAGAGTCTTTACAAAGTTCACTACAGTTTGGAATCAGCCATTGACACTAACATGATGTCCAGGCAGGTTGATTGTGCTGTGTTTGCCCTTATAGGATCCTATGTTAGATGAGTCAATTTGCCAGAATATCTGGGCTTGCTTTTTATTGAGCAGCTGTAGACTCATTAACCTCCATTGCCAGGTTTGTAGAACACCCCTAACCAGAATAAGATCATACAGTTGGAAGGATAGAGGTCATTGGTCCAACTGTCTCATTTTTTGCAGATGTAACTCCATATTCAGAGAAGTGTTCTTACTTGCTCCAAGTTCATAGTGGCTGTAAGAGGTACAGTCAGTATTCAAACTCAGGTCTTGTGACTCCAAGTTCAGAGATCTACCCACTGTACCATAATGTTGTACTCTTTCAGAAAGGAAAGAATCCCTCACTCTAAGGTTGGAAGAAGTCTTTCCAGCTCTAATGCTTCAGTACCTGAAGTCTGAGTTTTATGTACCAAGATAGAGGTAAGAGAAGAGAGGAATAACAATTCTTTTTGACAATTTTCCTGTTTCAAGCCTGGGTCTCTTCAGGGAAACACCTTATATACTATAGGAGGTCTTTTCCTATCCCTTAACTACTAGTGCCTCCCTCTCTATAAACATTTTCCACTTACTTTGTATTAATTCTGTATTAAATATTTTCATGTTTATTTTTTTTTCATTTCCATAAGAATTCATGGAGGAAAGAGTCCATTTTGAAATTTTACTTGTATCTTCCAATCTGAATAGATGCTTGATGATTGATTGTATGATTTGTGATTATTTATACATTTCCCAGTTCTTAATATCTGCAGGCTGATTCATAATCATCAGACAATATCTTCTTGCTGTTCAATTGTTCACTCATATCTGACTCTGCAAGACCTCATTCAGAGTTTTCTTGACAAAGATACTGGAGTAGTTCGTCATTTCCTTCTCTAGCTCATTTTATAGATAAGCAAATTGAGACAAACAGGCTTAAGTGACTTGACCAGGGTCACCCAGCTAAGACGTTTTGAACTCTAGATTTGAACTCAGTCTTTTGAACACTAGGTCAGGCACTCTACTGTGCCACTGAACTGCCCTCAGGCAATGTCTATTAATCCTCAAACAATTCTTATATTCAGAAATCCCAAGGCTGGTTTCTTTCTTTTTCTAAGCTCTAATGCTAGTTATCTAATGCCAGTTTCCCTTTAGGTATAAGTGGCTGGGGAAAAATTTACAGAGACAACCTTTGCCCTGGGAGCTAATTCATTGTCTCAGCTGGGTTTTTCTTATGCAAATGACCTAGTCCTAAATAATGGAATTGTTCAATCCCAAATTAAGGGGTCATAATTTGGCCTCCAATTGTCTCTGTTCTTGCAATAGACAAATTGAAAATTTGTTAAAGTCACAAAAAGGTAAATCTTTTCACTAAGAACAATATGAATTATGGGAAGGAAATTGCTTTAGAAATAAGTCAAAAGAATATGAGGATTGTGAAAGATAGAAATGTAAAGGGAGTATATTCCAGACCTGATGAATAAAACCATGGAAGTAGAAGATGACATGCTAAGTTTGGGAAACAGGTAGCTTTGTTTAAATGGAACATGGAATTCGTGAAGGTATGTAACATGAAGGAGGTAGATGAACCAGATGGTTTCTAATGGACTTACATGGGGAGGGGTGGAAGGGAAGGAGGGAGGGACGGGGAGAAAGAGAGAGAGACAGAGAGAGAGAGAGAGAAAGAGAGAGAGAGAAAGAGAGAGAGAGAGAGAGAGAGAGAGAGAGAGAGAGAGAGATCATTTTACAAACATTTAGTCAATAGGAATTTATTAAACACCACCTGTATATAAAACAAGACAAAAACATTGTCCAGTCTCTGTCCTTAAGGGACTTGTGGGTGTATGGGGTGATGAGGGACAATTAGCAACTCTGATTTGAGGGCTTGCTGAGCCCTTTTTGGGACTGCTCATTCATTTTTGGTGTCAACCTTTCACTGAACTGTCACCTGTGGCTCCAAGAAGATGCAGCATGCACAGCAGTTACTCCTGTAAAACTCCTCAGGTACATGGTCCAAGCTAGGTTGAAAGTAACCAATAGACCTCAAACTGGTCATTGAGTTATGGGGATGTCTACTGCAAGCATATGAAGACTTCCCCTGCTGGAATAGGTAGATGAGAGGAATGTGTTCTAAAAGTTGTAAAAGCAAATGAAGTGGGCTCTGTGGAATGCTTAGAGTTTAGATAGATGTCAGACACCAAGGTTATTCACTGCATCATGGACTACCACTAGCAACTCTGACTTTTATCTTGCCACTGGACTTTTATGACTCTGGCGACTAGAAGAGTCTGGTGACTTTGTTTAGCTCTGTCTCGTTTAAATCCAATTCCTATACAAAGCAAGATATCATCCTATGATGTCATTGCTCCACTTCAGAAATGAAGGCCAAAAACAACATAGAAAATATATACAGTGTAAATGAAAGGCAATTGCAGCAAAATATAGAAAGAAAAGAAAATAATGGAGGAGGATAGTAGTAAGGTGAATAATAGGGTGAGAATTAATAAGACATTGTGGTCATAAAAGCCAGGCACCATACTAAGGGCTAAAAATGCAAAGGCAAAACTGAAAGCAATACTGACCAATGATTTTACACTCCGATGAGCAAGACAACATTAATAAAGTTTATTTTTAGGAGTAATCCATGAAAAGCTACACATGGGTAGAGGGAAGGAGAAAGGAAGTTTTACTAAAGAATGTGACTCAAGTTGCATCTTACAGGAAACTGGTAATTCCAAGTAGCAGGAGGCAGGGAGGAGATTGAACACCTTATTTTGAATAAATCAAGAGTAGTTAAAAAACAGAGTAAGTAGCAGAATAATATTTAACAAGAATGGAAAGGTAAGAAGAGGTCATAACTATAAAACAAAGAAGTTTATGCTTAATCCTTGATTATATGGAAAACCACAAGAATTTATGAAGTATGACATGACCAAGCCTGAGTTTTATGAAAATCACTTTAGTGGTTATGTGAAGGATGAATTGAAGCAGAGAGAGGCTTCTGTCAGAGAAACCAGTTAAGAGTTTATTGTATTGCCATGGGCCATATGAAAAATGATAAGGTCTGAACTAGACTGGCAGCTGCATGAGTGTAAAGGAGGGAATATACAATTGATTTTGTGGAGATAGAAATATGATTTGGAAACTGATTGCATAAACAGCATGAATTAGAGTGAGGAGTCAAGGATGGCTGTATTAATTGTGGTGCCTTTCACAGTTATAGGGAAGTATAGAAAAGTGGAAGAGAACTGGATGAAAGATAAGGAATTTATATATATATATATATATTTGCCATTGAGCTAGAAATATCAAGTAGGCATTTTTTTTTTGATGTGGCATTAGAACTCAAGAGAGAAGGGGCGGCCAGGTGGCTCAGCGAGTAAGAACACTGGTTCCAGTGTCGGGATGACCTGGATCAAATGCAGGCTCAGATACTCAGCAGCACACCCAGAAATAACTGGCCGTGTAACCTTGAGCAAGTTACTTAACCCCGATTGCTTAAAAAAAAAAAGAACTCAAGAGAGATTTAGACATATAGATATGTGAGTGTAAAGCCAAGCACAATCAGCTTTCCAGAGGACTGCTGCTGTGAACAGCTTCAAGGTTCTGATTACATAGTATAGTGATCTCTATTTATAAAGTAATAAGCTAAGACAAAACATTGACAGAAACCAAAGTACAGCATTCACGAAGTTATAACATAGCAACTTATCACAAAAGTGGCCACATAGTTTTAAGCAAAATATATCATTCAGTAAGGACTTAACTCAATCCTCATTAAGGAGCAAGTGTCCTTAAGCAACACAAAGTACAAGGGTCAAAGTTCTCCACCCCTAGGTCACAGTAAATCATAATCTTCACAGTCAGGATTAAATACTCAAGAAGAGGTCTTTTCACCTTGACTCTAGGTGGGTTCTCAGGTTCCATGGTTCCTCTTCCATGGGTCCAGCTCCTGCCCGAATCTATCCAACTGTCACCTGCACTCAAAGGCAGGCAGCTCTCAGCTCCTTGTCCAGTTCCCATTTCACACTGAAGTTCACAGTGTCCAGTCCACCTAAAGTCCTTCATAGTTCCTGTTTCTGAAAAGACAAAGCTTAACAGAGCCACAATAATATCCATAAACATTGCCAGCATCATCATCAATGCACTACCTGCCTGTGAAATCAACAGAGACCCACAAACAAGGCCCAAGAGGTCAAAACAAATCATCAGAAAAGTCCCAGGACCTCTGAAACACTCCTATAGGATATCTGTAAACAGATGACAAGAAAATCCTCTTTCAGGGTTTCCAGTAAAGTCTCAGGACTTGTATCTCAAAGAAGCATCAACATAGACAGAACAGACAGAGTGGCAGGATACCACAAGGTTTCTCCTTTTCAACTCTGCCACCACAAGACTTTTCTTCTCAGTTCTGCTCCCTCCAGTCTGTACCTCTCCTTATATATGGTCATTAGCTCCTCCCCTTCCTGTTGCACCAGCAACAGGAGTTCACAAGTTCTAGAGTTCACAAGTTCTGCTTCTGGACAAAGACTTGTTACAATTATGGGCAGGGCCCAAAACAAACTTGAACTGAAACAAGATGCCAACTGAAACAAGGCATTAAGTACTTCTTTGCTTGCCATTATAGAGAGTTATATGAATAGAGGTAAAAATAGAATCCATGGGAGCTGATAAGAACCCTCAAAGACAAAGCAAAAATAGGCAGAAAAGACAACATGAGCCAAGAAAGAATCTTGAAGGACAACCACAGTCAGTAAGCATGACATAGATGGTGAATCAGCACAGTATTCTTAGAAAGAAGCAGAATGACTAGAAGGAGCAATAGGAAAGAAAGAAAGAAAAAAAAATCTATCCCCCAAACCAGAAGGAGATCCTATCTAAAAGAAGACTGTGGTAAGCAAGGCCAAATATAGCCAAGAATTTACGAAGAGTGAAACTTAAGAAAAGGGCATTAATTTTTGTAGTTAAGGTTAATAATTTGGAAAGAACAGTTTCAGTGTAGCAGAAAGGTTAGAAGTATTTAAAAAGAGTAAAATGAGAGGAAGTATAATCACTGAATGTAGAGGGATTTTTTTTTTCAACAAGTTTGGCTGAGAGGCGTGATACAGATACAGTAATTAGTAGGATAGAGTGATTTTTTTTTTCTTTTGGAATGGGGAAGATTTGAACATATAGGTAGTAAGCAGGTAAGAAAATAGTTGAAAAGGAAAGATTAAAGTTAAGAGATGATGAAGTGAGGTTGAGTTAAATGGTGAGCACAATCTTTTGGAGAACATAGGGGGAAGCAAAATCAAGGATGAACATATAGAATTTGGCCTTGATAAAGAAAAGTTACATCTTTTCACCAGAGTTAAAGTACAGAAATAATGGGAGATATGATCTGACATTTTTAAAATGAAGAGAAGAAATTGTCAGGTCAAGAGGGAAGGAGAAGAGGGAGTCTCAAGGGTTAGCTATGATTATTTCAGTAAAATATGGGGGGAAATTATTCTCTGGTAGGTTCAGGGGGCAAAAAGGCTTGGACTAGCCATTGTGGAGAAAAAGCATGATAGAGAATCTATTTAGGAAGAATAAAGGATTGTCTAGCTGCAGTGAGTGTCCAACAGATTTGAACAGAAAAAAAGGAAAGGGGAATATAGGAAGGAGGGTATATTTAGTGACAAAAATGCTAATGGTAAATAAGCTTGGAGAGAGGATCATGAAGAGAAGGTTAAAAAATAGATCACATAAGCTTATATTAAATCCAGTTAGCATGATTGTGGGACTTTTTCCAGGTTGACTAATAGCATATCAGTAGGGAAAAAAAAAGTATGTTTATATTCAAGGATAAGGATTTGGAGAAGAATGAATAATAATAGGGTAAAGAATTGTAGAGTGGAGGAGAAAGAAGAGTTTATTAACAGATTCACTAAGGTGTCCAGTTGGAGATAAATTGTAATGAAAAGAAGAATTATGTCCTGCTAAACTATGCAGAGGTAGAGAGGTTTTATGTCATATCACAGTGAGGATTAAGAATATTTTTTTGGAAGGAGTGAGGGAGAAGAGATGGAATTATTAGAAATTTTATTGGAGCAATATAGATGATTAAATAAGAAGAGTGAAATTACATTAAGAAGTAGGTAGAAGTCATGGATGAAGACTTTAAATCTCATTTGGAAAAGTTATATTGTATCATAAAGGCAAAAAGGAAGTGCAAAAGACATTGGGGAAATAACGTTAATTTTGCAATTTTCTTTTTTGCAAATGACTAAGTGGGGATAGTAGGGTGAGGCAGTGGGGATAGAAGAAGGAAAAAGGAGGATTCCAAAGTGGTAAACCTGTGTTATTTATAAGATGGTGGTTCTCCCAACAGAAATGAAAAACTTTGGAAAAGGGGTTGGTTTACAGGGGAAGTTAATTCGGTTTTGGACACGAGTTTAAAGTATCAGGTAGAGTTCTCCAACAAGGAGTTGGTGATATTGAACTTGAAGTCAAAAGAGAAATTATAATTCTTTTGAGAAATTCCAACTTTTATTTGGAGATTGTTAGTTGTCTTTCAGACAAAGTTTCACTTAAGTGGTATACTCACATTGCAAGAGGTTGAGAAGTCAGTGGGAGATGAGGAATTGTAGATGATTCTTTCTAAGAGTTTGACAGCAGAAGGGTAAAAAGGTAAAGGCTTTCATGATATAATGGCTTGAGGGGACAGCAGAGACAAGGGAAAATAGAGCTAGATAAAAAGATGGATCCTTGGGAGGGTTAGATGGGAAGATAGAAATAATATAAAATTTATGTAAAGATCAAATTATTAAGTTGTGTACATATGGACATATGTAGAAAGATAATAATTTACATTTATATAACGTAATGAAAATAAAAGCACTTGCAAAGTGTTGTACAAATATCTTATTTGATTCCCATAATAAGCCCTGGAGGAAGGTGCTATTATCTCCATTTTTACAGAAGAAAAATCTGAGGTAGACAGAAATTATGAGACTTGCCCGAGTTACATAGCTAATAAGTATGACCCTATCTTTCTTGGTCTTTCTCCAGCCCTTTGATACTTTTGATTTCCCTCTTCCCCTTGATATTTCTCTCAAGGTTTTTGTAACACTACTTTTTCCTAATTCTCCTATCAAACTATTCCTTTTCAGTCTCCTTTGCTGTACCTTCATTCAAGTCATACTCACTAACCATAGGTATCACACAAGATTCTGGCCTGGACAGTCTTCTTTTCTCCCTTTATACTGTTTCACTTGTTGAACTCATCAGCTCCCATGGATTCAATTATCATATCTGTGTTGATGATTCTCCATTTTATTTATCTATCTCTAAACTCTCTGCTGACCTCTAATCCCATATCTCCAACTGTCTATTGGACATCTTGAATTGGATGTCTTATTGACAACCTAAACCCAATGTGACCAAAACCTGACTCACTTTCTTTCCTCCCTAACCTTTCCAAATTCCTAACTTCCTTTATATTTTCAAAGGTACAACCATTCTCCCAGGCACCCGGGCTTAAAACCTAAGTGTCATATTTGACTTCTCTCCCTCTCTCTCTTCCCACCCACATCCAATTTCTTGCCAAGGTCTGCCAATTTTGCTTTGGTAATGCCTTTTACATAAACGCCTTCTCTTCTCTGATACCACTCCCATACTACCACAGACCTTCCTGAACCATGCCTAGACTAAAACAAAAGCCTACTCATTGGTCTGCATGCCTTCAGTTTCTTCCCCACTCCAGTCAATCCTTCACTTAGCTATCAAAGTGATCTCCCCGGAGTACATGTCTGATCACGCCACACACTATTCAAAACAATAGAGTGACTGTCTGCCACCTTAAGGGTAAAATATAAAATCCTCTGGCATTTAAAACCCTTTATAACCTTTCCTCCCTTTCCAGTACTTTTGTACTTTACACTCCTTCCCTACCACACAATCTTCAATCTGGTGGCACGTGTCTCCTTGCTGTTCTTCACAGAGAACATTCCATCTACCAAGTTTGGACATTTTCACTATCTGTTTCTCATTCTTAAAATGTTCTCCTTCCAAACTGCAGTTGTCCATCTTGCTTCAAGTCCCACCTAAAACTTCACTTTCTACAGGATGTCTTTCCCAATTCCACTAAATTCCAGTATCTTTCTTTTTTATTACTTCTAATTTATCCAGTATGTAGGTTATTTGTAATTAACTTTTGTGTATTTTCTCCCCAACTAGGTTGTGAGCTCCTACAGGATAAGGTTATCTTTAACCTTTATCCTCAGAGATTAGCACAACCCCTGACATAGAGAAGACACTTAAAGATGTCAGACTGAATCTGAATTTGAACTCAGAAATTCCTGAGTCGATGCCCACAGTGCTCTCTCCACTGTGCATCCCTGTTGCATTATTACATACATGTAGATGTGTATGCACACACACTTATGTATGTATTATGTAGATATCAGATAGAGACAGAGATAGAGAGTCATGCAGAGAGACAAAGAAACAGACAGACAGAGAGATTAAATAACTTGCCAGTGTCACACAGGTAATGTTAGTGCTACCTGAATCATGTCCTTTTAATCCAAATCTAAAACTCTTTTCATGAAATGCAGGGAACACCAGAAAAAAGACTCCAGGAAGTCTTAGGCACTAAACAAATAAACTAAAGCAAATCCATTCAAATTGTTCCAGGATAGTCAAATCTCAATCACCTAAAGATTAATGTAATAGTCATACTTCCCTGTCTAAGCCTCTATATAGGACATTTTAAATAAATATGTGGTTTCTTTTTTCTCCTAAATTGTGATTAATGGGAAATACATTTTCCAAATTCCCTCAAATAAATGTTCATCTTATCACTGAAGGTACTGTATCTCTTCTATTACTCAGGGATTTTCTCATATCAATAGCTGTTGATGGAATCTAACCTTTGACCATTTGGGTTAGTTTTGATAAGCACCCAGAGATTCAGATAATCTCATAAACAATTTTCTGAAACTTTCAAGTTCATCAAATTGAACCGTTAATCTAGTGAGAACAGACTTTCCTGGTATATTTCTGTTCTTATATATCCAGTCCTAACTGTAACCAAGGACAGTCTTTTAAAAATTTTGCTTTACATTTTTAAAATTGTTTTAAAAGTTTTTGTAACTTTTCAACTTGAAAATTAAAAGAAAAAATTCATTTCAAGTGTTGACAGGAAGATATTAACATAATTTTATTAATTTAATTTAGTGTCATTGGGAAGTGAGACACCTCAGGGTAAACTACAAGATCTTGGAAATTACTGAAAATAAAATAGCTTACAAATGTTTTCCTTAATGTGACATCTCATCAGGCAAGGTCAACTTGCCACATCACAGCAAAAGCAGATAGCTTTCCATGAACCATTCAGATAAATGTCTCATTTCTCCACTTCATCTTGAGGCCTAGCCTACAATACCTAGGGATCCAAATACTTAAAGCTTTATAGATTCTTGGCAATACTTTAAATTAGAGTTGGAAGCAAAAAAATAGCCTTTTATGTCATTTTTTTTCATCAAAATTGTCTAGTGGTCTCTCATAAGCCCTATCTAATTGGAAGGGAAATACATCATAAGTCTATTTTATACTAGGGTAGAAGGTCAGGATTCATTCATCCAGTGGGAATGTTTCTCTGTCTCTCAATTGGCACAGATTTTTCACATCTGATTTTACCTGAGAATCAGGATGATAGTCTCACCCTTGTCCCTTTATTAACATTACTATAATCATTGTGATGACTAAAACTATTCAAGTATTTGAAAATATGTCACATGAAAGAGATATTAAACGTTTTCTATTTGTCCCCAGAGAACAAAACCAAGATCAAGATGTGGGAGTTTCAAAGAGACAAATCTAGTCTTGATCCCAGGAAAATCTTAGCAATTAGACCTGTCTAAAAGTGGAATGAACTGCTTGGAGATGTGATGAATTCTCCCTTTGTGAAACATTCTGCCTAAGACTCTATGGCCATTTATTGAACAGTTTGTACTGGGAACTCCTTTGGTTAATGAGTTGAACTAGATTATCTATCAATTCCCTTTCAATTCTCAAATTCTGTGATTCTATGATTTTACCAAAACATCCTATGTTAACTTATCATGATAAAAAAAAAACAAATAACTGCCATTTTTCCACATCTAGGGGCTACCATAAATATTGTATTTGTTTTTAATTGGTGAGTAGAGAAAGAGTAATACTAAAACTTGAGAATAAAAACAAATTATATAAACACAATATGAGAGGACTGACAAGGATGGCAAAAAAAAAAATCCTATGTGTCAGATTAACAGTTGTGCTGATATCAGACCTACCATAAGAATGAATCCTGGTAATGTTTTCAATTCCAGTCAAATTCTTACTTGCACAAAGTATGCAGTTCAAATCTTCACCAAACAAAGGGAAATCCAGAGGGCCATCACAGTAGAGTCCAGAAGCAATTAAAACAAACGAAAAACTAAGGTAAAAACTTTGGGGACAGATTAACAGAATTGGATGTTTCACACGCACGTACACACACACAAAATGATGAGAGTTAACTTATAACTTCAAAGGGCCAGATTAAAATTAATATAAGTAAGAATGTAGCTAACACAAGGTATTCCATGAACAATCTAGAAAAATGTAACAATTTCAGAATGGGCAATCTTCTTTAAGGAAACAAGATCTTCATGCTATAATAATGAGATAAAGGTAGAGCTAGTAGTAGAACATATTACTGAGGAAGACTGTATAACTATATTCTCTGAAATTATTTTATTAATAAGACCAATATTCATCTATTTAAGTTAGTTTAATTATGTTCTACCTGAAAATGGAAAAGGGGGGCTGTCAAGTTCCCCTTCAACTTCATTGTTCTTTTTCTCATAAAGTTCCATGGAATCATTTTCTACTAAGTAGAATACTGAGATTTAACTGACCCTGGAAACAGAGGCACAAATTCACTACATAAATAGTTATGCATTCACTAGGATTTTTGACACATATCAAAGGAGCAAGATTGTTGTTGAATATTTTTTAATTGTACTAGGTCAGAGTCAGAACCATTCCAGTACTAGTTAATAGATTATTTGAACACTAGAAAGAAGGAAAGATATCTGATGTTAGCAGATAAGCACAGATTATGGCATCAACAGACTGAAAATATAGTCCCCTTTCTAATCAAAGTGTGGTCTCTTGAACCTTACTGATGTCAAATCTACATAAATATAGAGGGATGAAATTAAAAATTCACCATCAATACCAAAGACTGATATCCTTTTCAAGTCTTGGTGGAATGATAGGGCTGGTGAAGGTTTTATTCTAGTATTTCTCATATTTGTGATTTTCTATCCCAGGAACAAAAAGGCCATCTTAAAAACTACCACATGGATAAATACCCACAAGAATAACTCAGTTAATCAACATGGTATTCTGCTAAATAGAATTTTAGATTCGCTCAGTTTTCATTCAGTCAGTCAATGAAAATTTCAAGGACAAGTATAATAACTCATAAGTTGCAAAGACACTGGATTCCAGAATTGTCTTTCATGGCTATAATGCCATGCTGTTGGATTACACAATTTCTTTATCATAATTCATGAATGTAGTAACTGCTAATCTTTAAACAATAAGCCACCACATCAAAACACCTCAAAGAAAGTCTTTTAAAAGGACAGTTAAAGTTGTATCTGAGGACTTTAACTAAGCAGAATAAACTTTGATAATACCTCAATATAACCAAATAGACAGTGGAACTATTTTTAAAAAATGAATTACAAATAGAAGTATAGCATCTGGGGCAGCTAGGTGGCACAGTGAGTAAAGCGCAGCCCCAGAGTCAGGAGCACCTGAGTTTGGGTCCAGCCTCAGGCACTTAACACCCACATAAAATAACTAGCCTTGTAACCTTGGACAAGTTATTTAAGCCCAATTACCCTCCAAAAGGCCAAAAAAAAAGGATATCATCTAAAAGCATTTCTAGTTCTTTCCAAGACTCTTTTCAAATCTCAGAGAGGATTGTAGCTCATACCTAATCAAGAGTCTCCTCTAAAACATTTGAAATAGGTGATCATCTAGCCTAACAACATCCAATGAGATTTATAATACTAACTTCTAATATATGCTTACACATTTGTAGATCTCTCTAGCAGTTAGTATTTTTTTTCCTTGCATTAAACTTAAATCCACTTCTCTGTTTATGAGGCCACATAAACAAGCATAATCCCTTTTCAGTATGATAGCCTTTCGATAACATAAAATATAATAAAATCAGTCATGCTGCTGTTACTCATGTCCCATCAAATTCTCTCTTCTCCTGGTTAAATATGAACAGTTCTTTCAACTGAATCTCCTAAAGCATGACCCATTTCTATATCTGTAAAATGATCACCTCTAAATTCCCTACAAGCTCTAAATTTGTGATACTGTGATCCTATAAGAAAAGTGGCATGGAAATCTGTATGGCAGCATTTTGTTTTACTGATTCTATGAGTTTTGTAGCAGACAATAAACATATTTTTAAATTCTCTGTTTCTTCCAGTTGATTTGGAAATGGAAATGATGTAGTCTATTGTTGAATATCATTTATGAAAACCTGCTTGTTTCCTCTTTTTTAATTCTTATTATTAGTATTACAATATGTAAAAATGTCTCAAGAAATAATATTTCCTGTAGCTTTGCATGATATCATACATGATATCATTCCCCAAACTCTTCTTCACTTCATCAAGAAATGAAAACCCTGTAATTACCTTTTTACTTTTGTTTTCTTTTAGGAAATGAATATAATTCAGCTCTTTTAACAATATGTCTACTTTCTATACATGGGATGAAGCTCTCACATTTGAAATAATTAACAATCAAATCAAAGTTTTGTTTTCTTTTTCCTTTTTGGTTGTCAAAAACTGTAATTTTCAGTATCCTCTATCTTTTTCCACCATTATAAAATCATTGTAGAGATCATACAAGATAGAAGGTAATTTTTATTTTTCATTATCACAGATGAAAAAAAAAGTTTCATTACCAAGTAGTCATTCTGTTCCTATGGCCATATGTGTTTCACAGCATGGAAGAATCTTCCAGAACTTTCTCTCCAATTTCATAGCCTTCAATAACTCAATGTTATTCCCATGTCAAAATAATATATGGGATTAGGATTTTTGAAAAGGTGAAGCTAAATGTCAGCATATATATGGATCTTTGCAATCTCTGAGGAATAAAAACAAACATCTATTCAAAGAATTTTCAAGAGATTCAGTGGCCATCTATTGTGGCCAACCAATAGTGGCCAACCATTGTTTGCAAATAAGAGTGTGAAATATATAGTCAGAAGAGCATATGAATAGTTGTACGGACAGGGTGAAGTATGACACATGTGTATCCCATAAGATCAAATGGTATTTCACAGAACAAAGACCTAGTGAAAGAGCTTAGGTGATCCTGTGTAGAAGATTCATGGGAAGATATGGACAAAAATTGCATAGAATGAGAAAATGAAGGTCGTAATCAGAAGAGAGTATTCAGATGGATGACATCACAGATCCATCAATATGTGCAAATTGATGACACTAAAAATATACTGAGCAGAATTTAATTTTTCTCTAATGATTCAAGAAGCCCCTCAAGGTTTTATACTATTTCAAGTTACTTGTGGTTTATTGGAAATGTATAGAAGTGACACATATATAAAAGCTTCAATGTAAATATCAATTTATAGAACTCATATTTTCCCCTAAAACTCCTTTCTTTGCAGCTTCTAGAGGGTACCATTCTCAGCCAAGTCACCTAGGCTCCTATCCTAGGACATATACTCAGTTCCACACTCTGTCTCAGCTTCCTATCCAATCTGTTGCTAAATCCTGTAGATTCTGCTTTTATATTATCTCTCATATATAACAACTTTCTCTGACACTGTTGCCCTCTCAAGGCAGGTCCTCATCACCTTATGCCTGGATTATTATAATAGCTTTCTGGTTGGTATTAGTGCCTCAGGTTTCTCCCCACTTCTCTCCATCCTCCACACTGCTAGCAAAGTGTTTTTCCTATAGCACAGAAAAAATCCTATCATACAACCTACTCAGACATTCATAAAAGTATAATATAACCATGTTAATTCTAGGATCAAATATAAATCCTATTTGACCTTTAAAACCTCTCACTACTTAGTTTCATTCTTCCTCTTCAGTATTCTCACATTTTGTTCTCTTCCCCATAAACTATGATCCAGTGACACTGGCCTCTTGATTCTTCCTTGTACCCGACACTCTATCTCTCTCCTCCATATAATTTCTCTGGCAGTTCCCATGCCTAGAGGGCACATGCATTTTATTTTCACCTACAGCCTTGCCTAAAGACTCAGCAAAAAGCCCAAGGTTTCAAAGACTTCCATTGATAGTGACTCTCATCAATATTACATTCCACAAAATAAAGAAAATGATGCCTTGTTGCTAGAGTTGTGAACTGAGCAACCATTCTGGAGAACAATTTGGAACTGCACCCAAAGTGCTATAGAACTGTTCATGACCTTTGGTGTAGCAATGACACTATTTAAAACAGTTAAAAGGAAAATAATCTATAGTTATAAAATATTTGTAGCAGCTCCTTTTCTGGTGGTAAGGAATTGAAACATTATGAATGCCCATCAATTGAGGGATGGCTAAACAAGTTGAGGTATATGATTATGATGGAATACTATTGTGTTATAAGAAATGAGCAGGATGCTTTCAGAAAGACCTGCAAAGACTTACATGAACTGCTACAAAGTGAAGTGAGCAGAAGCAAGAGAGCATTGTACATGGTAACAACAATATTGCATGATGAAGAATAGTGAATGACTTAACTATTCTCAGAAATACAATAATCCCAAATAATTATGAAGGATTTATGATAAAAAATGCTACCCACCTCCAGAGAAATAATTGATATAGTGTGAATGCAGATGGAAGCATACTTTTTTTAGATTCTTTATTATTTTTGTTTTTTATTTGTTTTCTTTTGCAACATGTGTAATTTTGAAATGTTTTGTGTGACTGAATATATATAATCTAGGTCAAAAAGCCTTTGTAAGGAGAGGAGAGGAGAGGAAAAGAATTTGCAGCTCAAAATTTTGAAGAGTGCTAAAAATTTTTGTTTATATGCAATTAAAATAAATATAAAAATAGATGGCCTCTATCTTCATATATGTGCATCTATATGTGTATATATTATATATGAATAGATACATATAAGTGTTGCCTCTCAATGGGAGTCACTATATACATACATACACATACCTACATACATAGTTATACACAATATATAATCTCTCATGTACATATTTCTTTGGTGATGTCTCTTGCATGAGTGGAAGAGATTATGTGCTTGTAAATTTGTAACAACTTAACAACTTACACATACGTATATAATGTGTGTATGTATGTATGTATGTATGTGTGTACATGTGTGCATACATTATATGTGTACATGTCTCTGTGACTCTGGGAAAGTCATTTAATCCTGTTTGCCTCTGGTTCTTCATCTATAGAATGAACTGGAGAAGGACATGGTGAACCATCCCAGTATCTTTGCCATGAAACCCCAAATGGGTTGAACACAACTGAAATTGAAGAGCAACAGACACATACACAAAGATATGTGAAATACATTTTTTGGTTTAATTTGTATTATTCATGATTTCCATAACTTTCTAATTTCTAGATAACTAACAAAACAATAAATCAAGCGAATTCCTGAGGTGCTAATGCTGACATCAAACATTTAACAATTGATTTTTGAGAGGCACTTTAATTCAGCAACACCACATTTCTGAGTGCAAGAAGCATTTTTTATCTTTCTTTATATTCACACTGCAAACACCCTAGCATACCCAGGATGGCTGCTAGCACAGGTTCTTAGATCTGCTTTTCTAAAGGAAAGCAATTCAAAAGGAGGTTAACCATCTTACTTCAATCAAACATATATCATTTACCTAGTTCAGGGAGAAAATTCAGCACCCTCAACTTCAGAGAAAATACAAACAGAAGTTACAAGCAGACAAAATATACAGACAGAGAAACAGACCAACATACAGGGCTTTCAGCCATCTTACCATTACATCCATACCTAATTAGTTACCAGAGAGAAAAAGACTAACATCTGGGTTTTCAAAACCGGGGGGTTCAATGGCTTTCCATAATCTCATCTGGCCAAATCACACAACTCTTCCCATAAGTGAGCCCCACAACACATCAGGGTATTATATAGCCTTCTCCAGGGTCAGAGAACATCACAACCCTCATGAGCCACTGCCCAATCACAAAGCAACAAAAGTTATTGCCTTCCTGAAAAACAAGCCTCCCACCACAGGCTCCATGTGACCACATTCAGCCTATTAGGGAGCAGAGCTTATTTTCAAATCAGGGAAGGTCCTCAAATTCACTTAAGCCTATCAAGGGGCAGGGAAGATCTTCAAATTCCCATTACCATTAAAACTGCTCAGTGCTGTGCCTGGCACAGAGTAGGGTTTAAACAAACACTTTTTGACTGTGATTTTGGGCAAAATGTCTTACATTTTCCCACTTCATAACAGGGGCATAAGAGAACTGGCACATCCTCTTTAATAGAAATATTGCACAACAGTTTAAAGCACAGTAAGTATGAGTTATTTCAAAGACTTACTGTCAAAAGAATGCTGAATAATAAGCAACTCATGTAACAAATCTACATGATTTTTCCCTAAGCACTCAGACTTCTTCCTCAGTCATTCTCTGTTCCCTATTATATTTTCTTTCTATCTCTCTCTTTTCTTCTACTTATGCCTATAACTATAAATAATCCAATTTTGTAGCAATTCATGTATTTACAGCTGACTGCTCTCATTTGAGATTACTTGGTAATTAATGGGGGAGGAGGAGAAAGCATTTTTCTTTTAAGTATCAGTATTCTTTTTAGTCTATAGATAATCCATATGGAGGTGAAAAATAGCATGGAAAAACAATTCTATGAATGATATATTTTACTGGTATAGAAATAGCCAGATGTGTAATCTTGAAATTTGTCAATCTCTTCTAGCCTGTTTAAACTAAGAGCCATGTGTAGAAATATGTAGGAGCATAAGTATAAAGGATAAATAATTTTTGTAGTCATTTGCTCTCCCTCAAAAGAAGTCAAATTATTAAGTTATCAGTGTGAGAGATTTTATAGAGCTTTGCCATCATCCAATAGAGAGGAAGAAACTGAGGTTCCAGAGAAGGGAAAGTCACTTTCTCAAAGTCTCAGAGGAACACTCAAGCAATTTGTGTTGAAACTCAGACTTGAATAGAGGGAAACTTAAAAGTGTACATTTGAAGGCCTTTTTGGTCTTAATGAGTTAGGCCCCTGAGTTGCCTGGCAAAACACCAAGTTAACCTTATAGTTCACTGGGGTAGACTATAAGGCCCAACCTCATTTCAATTCTTCCTTTGGGAGATCAGTGATGAAAAAATATCAATAGTTAATGTCAACTCCCATAGCTAAAGAGAGACTAATAATGTCTGGGCTGGGTGCTAGGCTTTTATACCTGCAAGAAGAAAGAAAAAGGAATTGAAAAAGGAATTTCCCAATGTCTATGCTGCTCTGATAGTTATCCTCATTCACTCATACTGAGAACCTATCAACACAAGGTGATACACATGCCTGGATGTATCACAGGAGTTTTTGAAAACAACACAAAATGCTTAGATTGCAGTGTTTGCATCCAGACAAAGAGGTGGGAAAAAGAAACAGCTCATTTTACTACAGTATGCTAAAAAATCAGATCAGTATATAACTCTCAGTCTTTCTTTACCCTGTCATCTTTTCCCTGTGGCCAGGAAAGAGAAAAAGAAATTTCTGCTTATATTTACATTGCTATACTAGCCGCTGCCCTTCATCTGGCTCCACCCTTAGTCCTATTCTATTTCTCCCACTCTGTTGAACCTCTGAGTTATTAGTGTAAACCTCCTTTCCCTCTACCCTCTTATTGATTTCTCTCTTTTCTTTCTTCAGCTATTTAAAAATCTGATTCCAGTCACCAGAATTCAGTTCTCTTGACTTCTGTTCCAGGGTTCTATCATATATGTTGAGGCAATTTGGCCTTCTTCAGGGACTCATGTAAGAGCATAAGCCATTCCAGAGCAGACATTCCTGGTCTCCCCATTTTAGATTAGTGGCTAAGCAAATTATTGTCATCCAACAAGCATTTATTATCTTCTATGTGTCAGTCAATGGATAAACTCAAAATAGATAATAAAGAAAATTTAAAAATCCCTTCCCACAAGAAACTTTCACTCTAATGTGGAGGAAAACATGTAAATGAGACATACACACACACACGTGTGTGTGTGTGTGTGTGTGTATGTAAAGAAAGTGATCTGAGAAGGCAAGGCACTAGCAACTGAAGGACCAGGAAGAACAAGAATAGTTCTTTTCAGAATGGGATTTGAGATGATTATTGGAGAAAGCCAGAGGAACTAAGAGGCAGAGGTAATGTTCCAGACATGGAAGAAAGCTAGTGCAAGGCCACAGAGTCAGGAGATGGAATGCCATGTGGAAAGCTACTGTAGCACAATTGAAGAATAAGTACATAGAGGGGAGTAAACTATAAAAAGACTGGAAATATAGAAAAGGGTTGGGTTATAAAAAGTTTTAAATACTCAACCAAGGAATTTATAATTATTCCAGGAGGCAGCAAGGAGGTGTAGTGGATAGAACACTGGGCCTGGAGTCAGGAAGACCTTAAGTCCAAATCCATTCTCAGAAATTTTGCCAGTGGTGTGATCCTAGGCAAATCATTTAACATCCATTCCCCTCAGTTTTCTCAATTGTAAAATATGGGCAAATAATAATAGACAAGCAAGGGGACTAAGCAGAAGACTACTGAAATAGACCAGGAAAAAGCTGGGTGAGTAGAGTGAAGGGGACAATTATAAAAAATGCAGAGAGTTAAAAGAAGATTTTGTCCTAGTCACAACCTGTCTAAATTTATCATCAAAATCTCTGATTATCCCAGAAGTCTAGGCAGCTTTGAAGGACAAATCCTCAAAGTCTAAAGGATGAGATATGAAGGTATTTCCATAAAACCATGGTCCTCCAGCATGTCCACAGGGACCATTTCCCTGCCATGCTTCAAACATTCCCACCCAATTAGCACCCATATCCATGAGCAGATGGAGAGAGGGTAGAAATTCTCAGTCCCCCAGAAACATCTCCTAGTCCCTATAGGAATCTGATGTCCATGGCCTTCTGCCCAATCTCAATGCTCTGAGTTTCAAGAAAATTTGAAGAACAGAATAGTAAAACATTGAAGAAAAGACAATGTCCTCAAGATCAGAGAGGCAGAGGTGTTCCTAGAAAGACAGGTTTTGTTTAATGTCCATCTCTCAGGTGAAAAAAGGGTACACAGGACAAACTGTGTTTAATCTGTACTACTAATAATTTCTCCATCTCTTTCTTAAATCTAGACAGCCAACAAAACAATAAACCCAGCCTTGATTTCTAGAGTTTGTTATTTCTTGAGTTTTACACTGAAAATTTAGCAATCTCTTCCGGGGAGTTGGGTTGAACTGACTCCAGCATCACAAATCTGAAGAACCAAAGAACATTTGCACCAACTCCCTTTCTTCCCTACAAAGGACCCACCAATAATAGGAGGGAGGAAAACACTCCCCAATATGCTTTTCCTTTCTGTCAGGCTCAAATAATTATTCACCTCTGGTCTGCCCCATTAAGTTAATGCCAACATGTTTTCAGTCTTTATTCTTCACTCTTTCCACCCCATCTTTCATTCAAGTGTTCAAGCAGAAACAGAGTTTTTTTTCTCATGAGTCCAGAGGGTTGTGGTAAAGATGAACCCTAAATTAAAAGCCTTGGAGCTATTTTGTACTCATTTAGGTCAGGGCATGACCTAAAATTATGGTAGAGTAGGGATGGTGAATAGATGTTCTAAGTGTTAAAGTTCTCTGCAGTTAATTCAGGAGGTTTTTATTTTGTTTTATGGCCATGTCTTCTCATCTTGTGGAGTCAGTTGTAATTACATACTTCTTCACATTGAAGGTTTGGAGAGTTGAAGAGATTTAGAGAAAGCCATCATTCCATCATTTTGTTAGTCATATCATACCTGATTTCACTTTCAAAAACTCTGAAGTACCTTGTGAAGATACTGAAAACACGTTTGTTTTTTTTTCCTAGATCGATTCATAGGAGAGACTTTAAAAGACAGTAATATCCATGTGAAATCTTCCTTCTTTAATATCCTACCACTGACAATTTGGTCAAAATGGACTTCTTCATTATGCACTTTTGAAATTTGGATATGGGGCAGTTAGGTGGTGCAATAAATAGAGCACCAGCCCTGGAGTCAGGAGGACCTGAGTTCAAATCCAGCCTCAAACACTTTACACACTTACTAGCCCTGTGAATTTGGGCAAGTCACTTAACCTCAATTGCCCTCCAAAAAAAAAGAAAAAGAAAAAAATTGCATACAAGTTGAATTTTGGTGAATTTGGAATAGAATTCTACTGAAATATTAAGAAGTCAGGGTCATCTGAATATAAGCCAAAAACAGCACTCAGAGTTCCCATTCCACTCCAGGAAATTTATGTAGAAAAAGCATTTCTCCAAGCTAAAGCATTATAATAGTTGCGGTATTTCATACAAGCTTATAACATTTTGAAAAATATGCCATTCTAAAAATGATACTAAAATAGATTCATGGCGAAGTTAATACAGATGAATTTCAATTGACTTCAGCAAACACTATGAGTACAATAATACAATAAATAAATTTCAATTTAATTTTATACTTTATACCATATAATGGTTGGATATGCAAATATCTTTTCACAAAAGAACTAAAGTACTATTTGAAGAAGTTTTACCAAAAAATTAGTATGCCCTACAACTTGCTCTGTAGCTAATGCTACTCTTTTTTTATATTTTGCTTTCCTAATCACCATTTTTGTAAGAAAAGAAAGTTCATTCGCATGGGATTTGTCCCTATGCATCTCTGGTTTTAACCAAGAAAATAAGAGTACTTAAATAATCCTGACTCTTGGGCATCTGAAGGTAGCTGTCTATTCCAAATCCATACAAATGCTGATCACAACATCTGAGACGGATCAGGTGATTTTGTTTTGTTAATTCTGTGAACAGTAATCTTAACATTGACTGAGGATTAAGTAAATGGTGAGAAAATGGAGATCCTCTTGTACCCAGTAGTCCTTAGAACTGCTAATTTATTACATGATGCTAATTAAATGAAGCTGGATTCATAATGGCAGTGTATGGTGTCTGAGTAAGAAAGCTGTTAACATAATTATATCTCAGGGCAGCTAGGTGGGGCAGTGAGTAAAGCACGGGCCCCAGAGTCAGGAGTTTGGTTGCAGCCTCAGACACTTAACACACACACACACACACACACACACACAAAACTAGGCATGTAACCTTGGGCAAGTTACTTAATCCCAATCACCCTCCAAAAGGGGGAAAAAAATAATTATATCTCTTACATAACCATCAGAGAAGATTACAATTATTAAAGAGTTGTGGGATACAGGCAGGCTACTGGATTACAATATTAGAATCTACAAATATAATGCCAACTCTGTATTGAAATGTCTATTCATTTCTGCAGTGTCAAATAGGGATTAAAAAAAAAACTTTTCTAGGGGAAATTTTTGATGTTTTTCCTTGTTCTTTTTCCTGCTGTTTTATTTTTTTATAATAGTTTAATGATATAAGAAATCTTCTCAAAATAATGGTGCTTTTGAAATGTTTATCATTTAATAACTCTATAGCAAACCACTAATTTTTTTAATGGTCTATACGAATTAAAGGACATATCCATTAACAAATGTTAAGCGACAAAAAAAAAATAGCAATAGTAACAGTGTTGCATAGTGATTAGGATAAAGTAAGTCTTAGATGCAGGAAGATATAACTTCAAGGGCAGCCTCATCTATGCTGGCTCAAGTTCTTCCCACAATAGCATTTCTCTGGGCAAATGACTTAACTTCTCAGTGACCCAGTCAGCACTCTAAGACTACTACAGAACAGCTGTCTTCAAGAATTGTCAAAAAGAGTTTTCTTATCAGAAGTTTCACACATTAATGAAATCAGAAGTCAAGACAATGTCTTATAGATTAACAAATCTTAGGTGGTACAAGTGGATAGATGTGTGACTTGGAGTCATGAAAACCTGAGTGTGAATCCTGCCTTATGTACTTACTAGCTATGTGACTTTGGATAAATGACTTAATCTCTCTGTGCCTCATTTTCCTTATATGTATAATGGTGATAGTAATAGCAACTACTTCACAGAATTGCAAAGCGGATGAAATGGGTTAACAAATGAAAAGTGTTTTGTAAAATTTAAAGAGCTACACTAGGCTAACTAATATTGCCATTCTTCTTATTAAAATCAGACACATTCAAGTAAGATGTTAATAATATGAAAATGAAAGATAACAAAGGGATATTTAAGATCATAGCATTGTGCTTGAGTGAATAAAAATATCTAATACATGATTAAAACCAAAACCATGAAAAGTGTTTATTTATATCACTAATTTGGACAGCTTATTGAAGATAGCGATGGTGTAAAAGATTCATTTACTTCATTATATCCAATTCAACTTGATTCTTGAAGATATAAACATCAGGATGTAAACTCCCTCCAGAATTAATGGGAACTGAGGGCTCAACATTATTTCTACTCCTGCTCCTTCTGTTGCTGCTTCTGCAGTTATATTCAACACACACACACACACACACACACGCACAAATTAATAAAGCTATGTATGTAACCCTCTGCTAAAGGGAGGTTATGTATAAATAAAAAGATTCTTTTTACTTCAATTCAAATACATTTTATTCTATGCTCGTAATGTGCAGTAAGGTAGGTGGACAATTATTGGTGAAAATGTCATTTTGTGCCAGGGAACATACATGAAAGGCAAAATAATTTTCAACAATTTCATAATAATTATCAACAACTGGTGGTTTGGGAGGTGAGAAGATGAATAGGAGTGCTCTGAAGCATTTATTTAGTAAGTCAATTAAATAAACTCCTCTACAGTAACTCTACAGAACAATTTATGCTGTGTAGACAGAACCAATGTTACATATGCAGAATCACAAAGGAGAGATTTGAAGCCCCAATTAAAACTTTGAACTCATAAGGTCTGAGAGAGCTCATTTCCCCACCCTTAATTTAAATCACTTGCATATTCCATTTAGTTCATAATGAATCTAAAATTTTCAGTGTTTTGTTTCTTTCAAAACTTATGTAACTTTAGAATATGTATAAATCAACACTGAAGTACAGGTAAATTCTTGCTACCAAAAGACATTCACATGGCAATTACCTAGACTTTTTTTAGTACCCAATCTGCAAAGTACTTGCAAATATTTAGCTCGGGAGATTGATACCAAAACTAATTACCTGAAAATGATTGCCTGGAATTAAACCAAGTGTTTCCTAATCAGCATTCAGAACCATGACATAGAATGTTGGAGAGAAAGACAGACCCCATAAATATCAAAATCTGAATTACACAAATAAAACTAAACAGATAATCTCTACCTGAAGAAATAGGAGCACACACTGGGACTTGAATCAGTGTCTGGTATCAAAGTAGAAGGCAAATATTTTGAACTATTTATTTATTGTTTATTCTTTGTAGTGCTTTGTGTTAAGCACTGGAGGTACAAGAAATCTTACCTGAAGTGGGTAGCAAACTAGATGGGGAAATGGAATACTTACATACATATACAGAGCAGCTGATCCAAATGAGTGCTATAATTAAGTGTTAAAGAAAAAGAGATGAATTACTCATTAAGGAATAGGTGAGGCAAAGACAGCTTCACAGAAAAAGAGCAATTTTCACTGAGCATTGAAGGAAGGATATACACATATATGACTTGTTAAAGGAGGAGGATATTTTAGTACAGAAAAATCACAGAAAAATTTCAGGGATGAGAGTGAATTCCAGTCTCCAAAATGTATGTATGTGTGTATGTATGTAGGTTGCAGAATGCACACACACACATTTCTAGATCTTTATATTGTGTTTGTGAAATAACAAGGCAATCAATTCAGTTTGACGAAATTTGAAGGAGAACAATTTTTCCAGAGTAGATAGTAGATACTTTTAACATAAAAGGAAGTATTCTAAAAGTGGGTTCTTGAACTCTACAGAGATGGGAATCATAAAATTCTGTATAGAATAAACTATGACACATTCTTCAATGCCAGAGTACTCATTCCATTCACAAACAAATGCTGAAGGAGAATAATGTCTTTTGAATCTAGAAAAATCTGTGTGATTTGATTTTTTAGTAAATTCTGAAGAAAATACAACAGGTATGCTAAACTGACAGTTTAGTAGTATTCTCTGTGACATCCATGGTGGATAAAAGGATTCCAAATACAATTATGGAAAACCAATATACCTGAGGAAAAATTCATTAGAAAGAATTTTTAAATTACACATGAAATCAGTAGAAGTTAATTTTAATCACAATTTAAAATCTTTACTATATTATTAGGCAAAAGCTCAAAGTAATTAAATTTTGACATAAAATCTTAAATTCCAAAAAATTTAAAAAAAAGAATGGAGGGAGAAAGGGTGAAGAAAGGAAAGAAGTGTTTTTCTTTGCCCAACTTGACCCTCATTTATAACACTGATGGGGGAAAGGTCATTAAACAAATGTAAATAAAGCCTTTCAGAAGAATTTTATTGCCAACTCTTACCTAGGTGTCAGAGTGACTGATGGGGTTGCCTACCACTCCCTCATAACATCATCATGCACAACAATACAACTCCCTTTAGCTTCCAACTTTATGCCAAAGAAATTCTGCTTCCTATTCCCCAAATAGCATATTCCTTAGCTGATAAAGACTTTTTAATTCATAAAATCTTATCAGAGTAACAGAACTCTGGTCAGAGTCAGCAGACAGGCTAGGTGGAAAATAAACGAGACCACATTTACCCTTATGCATTACCTAGGGAATAAATGAAACAAGCATGCATAATGAAATTCTTGTTTGCCCTGTAAGCTTTGGGAATTGTGCTACCTATGAGACTCACAATAGTCACTGCCCTGGAAGGTATATAAAAGTGTGAGTGAGGAGAATAGAAGCAAAGGATCAGCTCTGGTTCTTTATAAAGTGTTCTGTTCAAAATGTTTTTTGAGGGGAAACTGGATAAAAAGGGGGACACTACTCCCTTCATCTTGTGGGGAGCTTTTGCTATCTTAATTTTTGCCTCATATAAATCCCCAGTTATGCTACATATTGTATACCCTTATTGTCATGTTAAAGTGGGTTAAAAGCATTTATCTTCCAAATGATCATAATTACTTCAATGTCTAATGTTAAGCTGAAGCTCATCAGTACATTAGGATCCTAATTCATTGACTGCCTATGGTGATTACTACTTTCTTATTTTTTTCTTTTTTTTAATTAATTTGTTTGTTTATTTTAGTTTACAGGATTCAATTCCACTGTTCCTCGTGTTTTCCATTTTGTCCCCCTCACTCCCCTCCCCCCACCATGGCAGCATATAGTCAGGTATAGGATCTGTAGATACTTTCACATTATACGTTAGCCAGGTTATAAAGCTGGATTGTATCAGATGGAATGAAAAATGGTAAAGAGGACAAAAAAGTCGAAAAGGAAAAAGATCAGGTATTTTGCTTCCATATGTATATAAACTCAGTTCTTTCTAGTTCTTTCTCTGGAGGCATACATTTCTCTCCATCATGGGTCTTTTGGGAGTGACTTATATCACTGCATTGCTGAGAAGAGTCCAGTCTTTCAAAGCTGGTCATCACACAGAGGTTGTGTCTGTAATGGTGTACAAATTTCTCCTGGTTCTACTCTTCTCACTTAGCATCAGTTCATATAAGCCTCTCCAGGTAAATATGAAGTCCATCTGCTCCTCGTTTCTTATAGCACAATAGTATTCCATAAGATTCATATGCCACAACTTGTTCAGCCATTCCCAAATTGATGGGTAACCCCTTAATTTCCAATTCTTTGCCACTACAAAAAGAGCTGCTATAAACATTTTTGTACATATGGGTCTTCCTCCCATTTCTATGATCTCTTTGGGATATAACCCTAGGAGTGGTATTGCTGGGTCAAAGGATATGAAATTATTTATAGCCCTTTGAGCATAATTCCAGATTGAACTCCAGAAAGGCTGGATTAGTTCACAACTCCACCAGCAATGCACTAGTGTTTCAATTTGCCCATATCCTTTCCAGCATTTGTCATTTTTTTTGTTTTGTCATCTTAGCCAATCTAACTGGTGAGATGTGGTACCTCAGAGTTGTTTTGATTTGCAGTTGTCTAATCAATAGTGATTTAGAGCATTTCTTCATGTGTTTGTAGATATCTTTAATTTCTTTCTCTGAAAATTGCCTGTTCATGTCCTTTGACCATTATCAATCAGGGAATTACTTGTATTCTTATAAATTTCCCTCAATTTTCTGTATATTTTAGAAATCAGTCCTTTGTCAGAGACATAGGTTGTAAAGATTCTTTCCCAATTTACCACCTCGCTCTTAATCTTGGTTACATTGGCTTTGTTTGTACAGAAGCTTTTCAAATTCATGTAGTCAAAATTATCCATTTTATATTTTATAATGTTCTCTAATTCTTGTTTAGTCATAAAGTCTTTCCTTCTCCACAAATCTTATAGCCAAACTATTCTTTGTTTTCCGAGACTGCTTACAGTATCAACCTTTATACCAAGATCATGCACCCATTTACAGTTGATTTTGGTATTGAAGTGCCCACCAGAAATTATACACTAGAGCTCCTTAAACATGATAGAGGATACCCCCATTGGGTTCCTTGGAAACCACCTAATAGTCTCCAAGTGTAAAGAAATGTTTCACCTTTGTTGCTAAAACATGCCACAGATTCCCACGGATTCAGGTCTGTTTCGTTTCAGTAGAAATAATATTAAGGCTTTGTTTCAATAGGAATAATACTAAGAATGTTTTGCTTCGATAAGAATAATATGAGAAAGCTTTGCTTCAATGGAAACAATGCTAACACTTAGAAACATATTCTGTTGCCAGCAATCACATTGTCTATAAAATTATGTCTAACAGAAAGCTTGCTGCTGTCTTTTGGTCTCAGAGGCAGTCCAAGCTGGTTAATAAACACTCCTATCAAATTATAATTAGCCTTGCTGTCCTGTTATATCTCAGTGTCCATTACAGTACATGGTGTTAGATAATGGTCTATGCCCACTTTTTGCCATACTATATTCCAGTTTTCCCAGTAGTTTTTGTAAAATAGTGAGTTCTTATCCCAAAAACTAGGATCTTGGGGTTTATCAAACAATAGTTTACTATAGTCATTGACTTCTGAATCTCATGTGGCTAATCTATTCCATTGATACACTCCTCAATTCCTCAGCCAATACCAAGTACTTTTGATGATGCTGCTTTATAATACAGATTGAAAACTGTTATAGCTAGTCCACCTTCCCTAGCACTTCTTTTCATTAATTCCCTTGATATTCCAGACCGTTTATTCTTTCAAATGTATTTTGTTACTATTTTTTTCTGGCTCTATAGTTTTTTGGTCAATTAATTGGTATGGCACCAAATATATAATTTAATTTAGGTAAGATTGTCATTTTTATTATATTAGCTTGACCCAGCCATGAACACTTGATATTTTTACCAATTAGTTAGACCTGAATTTATATGTATGAAAAGTGTTTTGTAGTTGTGGTCATATAAGTCCTGGGTTTGTTTTGGCAGGTAGATTACCAAATATTTTACAATGTCTACAGTAATTTTAAATGGGATTTCCCTTTCTATTTATTGCTGTTGAATTTCATTGGAAATATATAGGAATGACAAGGATTTATGTGGGTTTATTTTATGTCCTGCAACTTTGCCAAATTTATTTACTGTCTCAAGTAGTTTTTTACTTGATTTTCTAGGATTCTCTGAGTATATCATCATATCATATGCAAAGAGTGATAGCTTGGTCTCTTCTTTGCCTAATTTGATTCCTTTAATTTCTTTTTCTTCTCTAATTGCTACTGCTAACATTTCTAGTACCAGATTGAATAAGAGGGGTAATAGTGGACACATCTGTTTCACCCCAGATCTTACGGGAAATGCTTCTAGCTTCTCCCCATTACATATAATACTTGCTGATGGCTTTAAATAGAAGCTACTTATTATTTTAAAGAGGGCTCCATTTATTCCTATACTTTCTACTGCTTTTAATAGGAATGCATGTTGTATTTTGTCAAAAGCCTTTTCCGCATCTATTGAGATGATCATGTGGTTTCTGCTAGTTTTATTGTTGATATGATCAATTATACTGATGGTTTTCTTTATATTAAACAATCCTTACATTCCTGGAATGAATCCTACCTGATAAAAGTGTATTATTCTTGAGACAAGTTGCTGTAGTCTTTTTGCTAGTATTTAATTCATGATTTTTGCATCTATATTCATGAGGGAGATTGGTCTATAATTTCTTTCTCTGTTTTGTCTTATCCTGATTTAGGTATCAGTACCATATTTGTGTCATAAAAAAGAATTTGGTAGGACTCCTTCTTCACTAATTTTCCCAAATAGTTTGTAGAGTATTGGAATCAATTGTTCTTTAAATGTTTGATAGAATTCACTAGTAAAAACATCTGGCCCTGGAGATTTTTTCCTACTGAGTTGACTGATGGCTTGTTCAATTTCTTTTTCTGAGATGGGGTTATTTAACTAATTTGCTTCCTCTTCAGTTAATCTGGGCAACTTATATTTTTGTAAATATTCATCCATTTCCCTAAGATTGTCAAATTTATGTGTATACAATTGGGACAAATAATTCCTAATTATTGTTTTGATTTCCTCTTCATTGGAGGTAAGTTGGTTCAACTCATAAGTTGGTTTTCTTCTTTCTTTTTTATCATATTGACTAAGAGTCTATCAATTTTGTTTTCTTTTTCATAAATCAGCTCTTAGTTTTATATATTAATTCAATAGTTTTCTTAACTTCAATTTTATTAATCTCTCCTTTGGTATTCAATATTTCTAATTTGGTATTTAATTGGGGATTTTGAATTTGCACTTTTTCTAGGTTTTTCAATTGCATGCCCAATTTGTTGGCCTCCCTTTTCTCAGTTTCTCTAATTCTCTAAATTAATCATGTATGCACTCAGGGATATAAAAGTTCCCCTAAGAACTGCCTTTAATGCATCCCACAAATTTTGGCATGTTGTCTCATAATTATCATTCTCTTGAATGAAATTACTAATTGTTTCTATAATTTCTTGTTGGATCCACTCATTCTTTAGGATTAAATTGTTCAATTTCCAATTAGTTTTTAGGCTGTCTTTCCATACCCCTTCATTGCATATAATTTTTATTGCATCATGATCTGAGAAGGATTCATTTAATATTTCTGCCTTACTGCACAGAATTGTGGGGGTTTTATGCCCTAGAACATTGTCAGTTTTTGAGTATGTGCCATGAACCTCTGAGAAGAAAGTATATTCCTTTTTATCCCCATCCAGTTTTCTCCAGAGACCTATCATACCCATCATCTCTAACATTCTGTTCACCTCCTTAACTTTTTTCTTATTTATTTTGAGGTTGGATTTATCAAGTTCAGAGAGGGGGAGATAAAGGTCTCCCAGTATTAAAGTTTTGCTATCTTCCTCTAATTCCTTTACCTTTTCCTCTAGGAATTTGGATGCTTTACCACTTGGTGCATATATGGTAAGTAATGATATTGCTTCATTCTCAATGGTGCCTTTTAACAGGATATATTTTCCTTCCTTATCTCTTTTAATTAGTTCAATTTTTGCTTTTGCTTTATCTGAGATAAGGATTGCTACCCCTGCTTTTTTTTTCTTTATCTGAGGCATGATATATTTTACTCCAACCTTTTACCTTTACCCTGTGTATATCCCTCTGTTTCAGATGTGTTTCTTGTAAACAGCATATTTTAGGATTATGATTGCTAATCCATTCTGCTCTCCATCTCCCTTCTTTTATGGGAGAGTTCATTCCATTCCCATTTACAGTTATGATTGTTATCTGTTTCTTTCCCTCCATTCTATTCCTTCCCCTGTTAATTCTCATATTTTTCCCCCTTCTCCATTCCCTCCACTTAATAGTTTTCCTTTTGACCACCACCTCCCTTAGTGTTCCCTTATCAGCCCCCCTCCCTTTTCCTCCCTTTCCCCATACTTCTTCCCTCCCTACTAATGGACCCCCCCCCCCCGCCTTTCGCAGCCCTTTCTCCCTCCTACTGCCTGTAGGATATTTTTATACTTAATGAAGTAAGTTATTTCTTCTTTGCACCAAGAGTGACAGGAACAAATTTTATCATAAGCTCCTCTCCCTCCCCTCTTTCCCTCTAAAATGATACTTTTTTTCCCATTTCTTCTCCATAGAGTCCTGTGATTAAGTGGTGGTTATTCCCTTGTTGCACCAGAACCAATGAGGGAAAAATTTATATGATTATCATCTCCCTCCCTTCTTTTCCTTTGCAATACTGTTTTTATGCCTCTTCGTGTGGCATAATTTACCCTTTTCCACTTCATTCATTCCTCTTCTTCCATTGCAGATCCTTTGTAGCCCTTAATAAGATTTTTTTTAATTGTCATTTTGTTTATTTTATACTCATACCCTCTACTTGTCTATAGCCAGTTTGCTCTTATCAAATATCAGGGGTTGTGTGTGTGTGTGTGTGTGTGTGTGTGTGTTTTCCTTGTTTACCTTTCTACATCACTGTTGTATCTCATAATTGGATGTTGAATTTTCCATTGAGTTCTGGGTTTTTATCAGGAAAGTCTGGAACTCTGTTATATCATTGAATGACCATCTCTTTGCCTGAAAGAATATGCTCAGTCTCACTGGACATGTAATCCTTGGTTGTAACCCAAGCTTTTTGCCTTCTGGAAAATTGTATTCCACTGCCTCCAATCTTTCAGTGTAGAGGCTGCCAAATCCTGTGCAATCCTCACTGTGGACCCTTGATATTTGAATTTTTTCTTTCTGGCTGCTTGAAGTATTTTCACTTTTATCTGGTAGTTCTGGAGTTTAGCCACAACATTTCGAGGACTTTTCAGTTTGGGATCTCTTTCAGCATGTGTATGGTGGATTCTCTCGATTTCTATTTTACCCTTAAGTTCTAGTATCTCAGGGCAGTTTTCCTTAAGGAGCTCTTGCAGAATGTTGTCCAGGCTCATTTTTTTCATTATGATTTTCTGGTAGGCCTATGATTCTCAGATTATCTCTCCTGGATCTGTTTTCTAGGTCAGTTATTTTTCTTTGAGATATTTTACCTCTTTTTCTAATTTTTTTTTCATTCTTGTTGTTTTGTTTGACTATTGCTTGGATCCTCATAGAGTTATTTGTTTCAAATTCATTGATTCTAGTTTTTAGCAAATCATTTTCCTTGGTTAATTTTTGGAGCCCCATTTCCATATCATACACTTTTTTTTAGAGAGATATTTTCTTTATTATAATGTTTTTCTAATTCTGCAATTTTGGTTTTGAAAGAATTATTCATTTTGTCTTCTATCTCTCTCATTCAATTTTCAAAGTTCCTTTTGATCTCATCTAGGAGAGCTTTCTGTGCTTGGGGCCTGTTCCCTGTTTATGTTTCAGCTGTGGGTGTGGAGTCCACATTGCTTCCCTCTGAGTTTGGTTCCTCCCTCTGAGGATAGTAGGACTCCCGAGTCTTTGTAGTCTGCTTTCTACCCATTTTGATGCATGGCCCTAGCCATACCCTTCCTTTAGGTATCCCAAGCCTTTATTGTAGAGGGTTTTGCCCTGGGGCAATAGTTACTATGTTTTCAGGGGGTTGGGGGGGGGGTTGGAGCAGGCGAGGTTCACTCTGTCATTCTGGTCTTTGGAGGTCCTGATAGGGGCTTTTTTTTTTTCATTTCTGGACTATGAAGTGGTAGCCCCAGGAGTATTTGCTGTCCAGGACATTTGGTTCATATTCTCTGCATTTGTTTCTTACCTTGCTCTTTCCAATCCTAGCCCTTGGGGGATAGGCCTGGCAGTGGCCCTTGTGATTGGTGGGATGACTTGCCCTCTGAGTTGATTATGCCTCTTCCAGACCTGTCTCTCTGTCTGCGGGCTGTGCCTCCCAGGCCTGCCTCTGCCTCTCATGATTACTACTTTCAATATAATAAAGCAACATGAAGATAAATGAGATCACCTTAGCAGAAAGGATAACAAAAGAAAGAATAGCAAAAAATTTTCAGGAATGGTTCTCAAGGTGGAGAAGACTTCCAAGCATGAATTCTAAAGAAGAAAGATTTCTTAAAATCTTCATAATTTAATTTCCTTATATAGATTTTAAAAGTTTTTGTGATTAATGTAAGTTATGGAAATGCTAAGGAGAGTCCACTGGCAGGAATTTCTCCAGAAGCAGATAGAAAACTGTATTCCTAATCATGGACTTTCCATTTACTAGCTTTGTAATAGTGAAGAAAACTATATGTCATTTAAACTTACTGTGACTTGATTTTTCTCATTTGTAAAACATAGTTAAGAACATTTGTGTCTCCTTGTGTCAAAGATTTCTTCCTGACATAAGGGACTCAGACTCACTTTGGAAATATAATGTCTTCAATTTATTGTCCCTACCCACATAGAACCTAAAAATTTCTAATTCTACCTTTTCCTCAAGTATAGCCACCAAATCCCTTTACTTGCTTTCATTTCACAAGGAACAAAACATAAAAGTTATTTTACAAATTAAAGAACATCAAAAGGAAGCAATGAAAGTCAAGATATCTCCCCTCCCCAGTAAGTAAATCACTTTTCTCGAAGATGGTACAATCTCTTTCAGTGTTTAAGGACTTACAGTACCATTTTGATGGGAAAGACTGAAAAATCTCTAAGGGCTGTAGCCAGAGAGTTTAGAACACTTGGAATGATTAATGGAATTTCATAGTCAAAGCAATTGTAAGCAAGACTAACCACTTTAGGCTTTCTGAGAAAGATTAGGTTATAAGAAAAGAAGGGGGGGAAACCCTGTAAGGCACTTTTTTCTCCCATGGCATTTCAGTTTTGGCAATTTGGGAATTATAGAAATAAAATCATATAATTAAAGTTGTAAAACTGCAAAAAAACATCTTGGTGGATTAAGAAGTTTGGACATTATTCATTTTAATACTTCAGTAGAGAGCTCCTGTATCTTTTGGATAATTCCAGGAATTCACTCCCTTCTGAAATATCTTAGTAAGTTTTGGGGTACTATAATGTAGAATTTGTCTTAAGGAATAATAAGAATAAGTTTTTTAAAAGTCAATAGTAAGTGGCAAGATTAATAGCATAATTTTTCCAGAGCACATGAAGGAAGGCACTTCATTTAGAAGTAACCCCAAAGTGATGAAGGAATAAGGTAAACATTTGGCACCTTATAGCAAACTCTTGTTACTCATTCCTTGACATTTCTGACCATGAAAAAAGAGAATTCTACAAAAAATACTAGCTGAAAAATTACAACAACATTTTTTAAAAATTATATACTCTGACTAAGTGGGATTCATACCACAAGTTCAGCAATGGTTAACCATAAAGATTACTATTAACATAATTGATTGTATCAATAACAAAAGAAAAAAAATCATATATCAATAGATTCCATTTTTATGTAGAACACTCATTTCCATCAAAAACAATTGAAAATATAGGTATAAATTGATTTCCCCTCTTAAATTGATAAAAAAAAAAAGCATTTATCTAAAAATATCGTCAAGCAGTATTTGTAATGGGGATAAGCTAGAAGACTTCCCTGTATGATCAGATGAGATAAAAGAATGCCTGCTGTTGCCAATATCATTCAATATTGTACTGGAAATCCTAGAAATATCAATAAGAGAAGAAAAAGAAACAAAAGGAATCAAAATAGGGAATAATATAATAAAACAATGTCTTTTGCATATGATATGATGATATACTTGGAAAATTCCAGAGATTCAACTAGAAAAGTTAGTTGAATCATTTAATATTTTTAGCAAAATGGCATCATATAAAGTATATCCACATAAATAATCAGCATTCATGACAAACAAAATCCTACAAGAAGAGATGATAAGAAATACTTCATTTAAAATAACTCTAGACAGTATAAAATACCTATAAGTAAATCTGCCAAAACAAACCTATGAACAAACCCAAGGACCCAATACAAATATCTATATATCTATAGATATATATGTATATATATATGTAAATATAAATGTCTATAGATATATAACTATATCTGTAAATATAGAATGGAGGAATTTTTAGCAGTATCAGATGTTAAACTATATTAGAAGACTAATCAGAACCATCTTGTACTGGCTAAGAAATAGCAAAGTATCTCATAAATTAAAAAAAAAGATTCTTATATCAGGTACAGGATATAGGTAAGAAAAGAAACAATATATGGTATATAAACTGAAATTTTCTGAAGATCCTAGATTGAGAAACCAGATTTAAGTGATTGTACTAAATTATATTAAGTCAGGATTACTTAGGAACCTCTAGATCTGAAAGCGGAGAAGCAGAGCCCCTTTTAAGAGCTGTCCTTAGAATAAGCATATTGTCCAAGAAAAGATATCTATGAACCAGATAACTCCATGAGATATCTGGGACTCAAAATATGATGCTTAAATGGATATTGAGAATGGATCACTAGAATACAAGGAGATTTGATGTCAGTTAATATTATTGATAACTATTGTATTGCTTTGGTCTTTTGTTTTAAAATGCTTATGTTTAAATTTTTTTGGTTGCTTCGGTGACATGTAAATCTCCTTTCCTGGAACATTGAGAGACTTCTAAGTAGTTTGATCTGCACTTGACTTAATGTAATAATGCAATTACTAAATTTGTGGGGAAAATCTTATTGTTTAGACCTAACTTTATGTGGGTGGGAAACTGGATCATCTCCGTGTGTTGTCTCTTAACAAAGGCCCTCTGTTATATTGACCAGAAACTCAGATTCAAAGATTAATGCAAGTAGTTTTCTCTTAGGATCCCCTGCCAGGTCCTTTTGAGTACTCCAACAGCTGTCAAACTTGTGGATATGGACTCATCTGAAGAAAACCCCTGCTCTTAGTGGATGGCAGAACCCTCTAGGAACCTCAGAGTTCATTTAGTATGGACCCAGAAGCAGCCAACATCCAGGTAAAACAGCTGTCCCAAGATTTTGGACAAGGGCTGAGTATAAGTCCAATTTGTGTTCCCCTTTTGTTATGCGCCCAACCACAGAGCACTGATTCAAGCTTGTGCTGGCATTTTCTTGCTCTCCCCTCTCCCTTTTCTGCTTGTAAGCAAACAATGACTAGCAATGATACCTGGAAAACACTTTCCAGATAGGTCCCCTCAAAGAATTAATCCCCTAGGTAACAGCTTGTCCTGGCCCAACTGCCCTCTGGTGGCATCTTAACTTATATCTACTTCTTTGTTATTGCCCATAAGGGCAGGGGTTCTTTCTGAATCCTTTCCTTTGCCCGAAAGGGGGAAATGTCAAGGAGACACCCTGTTTTCCAGAGCTAGGGCTCAGCAAGCAGGCCTGTGCCCTGAGTTTGGCATTATGACAATCCTTTGTGTTCACTCTCTGATATGGATGATCTTAGGCACAGCAAGATCCCAGAAGTACTGCTATGAGTAAAACTTGTCACAGTGTTGCTGTTACCCCTCATTGTCAGGGCTACAACTCACCCTTTAGCCGCAAGTATAAGTATTGAGATCTCCCCACACCATTTCAGCCCATGTATCTTTGCTTGCAAGCCATTTTCTTCACTTGGAAATTGCTCTTCTGTTTGATTCCTAGCTCTTCCATCTCTACCCTGCTTTGTTCCACTGCAGCCATGCACAGGTTAGAAACTGGTTCAGTCTGGCTGACAATACCAATAAATCAATGACTGCTCTGAGATGCCATTCTTTGCACTTTATTGCAAGTTTACAAATAGGTTTTTTTTCACCTCCCAATTGCTCCGTTTGTGTTCCTCCATTATTTGCCATGGGTCCTTTTGCCATCTTCCTAGACCCTGCTATTCTCCTGTTTTATAGTGTCATTCTGCTCTGTTTTGCTGTTGCTAAGCTCTACTTCAAACAGATAGTATTCATTATTCTCCAAAGTCAATGAGTCCTCAAGCACCTGATCCAGAAAGAAATCACCCTGATTTCTGAACTGGCCACATTACAGCCATGTCACACCTCTGGGTCACAATAATTCTATGCTTTTGAAACCTTGTGGTTTTGTTTTGTTTTAATTTGTTTCTGTTTGCATTTGTGGTTGTCTCAAATCTTTGCAACAGTATTTCAATCTCTACACAAAGGGACTCTTTAGGTAGTAATAGAAATGGTTTCATCATTTTTCAAGTATATATGTTTTTTTCTTCTTTGTGTTAACTCATGGTGACCATCCTTATTGTCTCCTCCCTTTCCTGAAATCTGGCTTTTGTACCTCCCAAATCAAGTCAGTATTACAACACAGGATTCTGAGGTGGCATTCTTCTTCAGGATTTTTTTCTTCCCACAGAACAGATCAGAAAGTAATGTGAATTACTTTGAGATGCTTTAAGATTATCAAAAAAGAGGAGGGGGAAGGAAGAGGGGAGGTTCTCTGTGGTTAGTACAAGATTAAGGGAAGAAAGGCGATCCTGGCCCAAGGGCAAAGATTTCTGTCCTGGGCACAGTGAAACAATCTACCGTGTTTCTCCGATAATAAGACCTATCCCGAAAATAAGCCCTCCCCTTACTGTGTAAGATTCCTCTAAAATAAGCCCTCCCCTGAAAATAAGCCCTATTGAGATTGCTACTGTAGTGAAGGTGATCCCCTGCATCCAATCAGAGCTGCAGCAGTGAGCACGTCATCCTGTTCTTCCCCAGTGATTTGCTTATTGAATAAAGGTACATTTTTTTGTTCACATTTACCTGTTTATTAAAATTGCTGTCAATGTTCATTAAAATAAGCCCTCCCCTGAAAATAAGCCCTCTGGTGTTTTTCTGTCCAAAAAAATATAATAAGACAGTGTCTTATTATCGGGGAAACACAGTATCACACATATTTGTTCAAAAATTAAAAATTAAAATATGTAAGTAAAACGCTTCATAAAACTTGAAAGCATCATATGAATTTGAATTATTTATTTTCTATTTCACAGCATTATTTTCATGGAAATGCTTTGTAAAGTACATTATAAATGTGAGCTATTAGTATAAAGAGCAAGCTATGTAATGTTTGAAAGGAGAAGTAAAAAGTCGATTGCAAACCGAAAAAAAAAGGTATGTTGAAACATTAGGTTTATCCATGTCATTTGTGTGAGGACAAGTGGTTTCTCTCTAAAATCTATATGTGACAGGCTTATTAACTTTGGAGGGGGGGGGAACTCTAAAGAAATTATACCCCAGAGAAGCAAAAATTATGTCAATGAAATATTTCCACTGCTTTTGGTAAAAACAATCACATGGCTTATGGTGTTTCAATTTAAAAGATTTTCAGAATGAGAATAATAAGATATTTGTGGGTCAAGATGTTAATATTTTCAAAGAGCTATTGAATCAAAACCCAATATAGAAAAAGGATTTAGAGAATTTTTATCAGACCTCTAGGCCACTGCACCATGGAAATTCTGCTTTTTTTCCTAATGTGACTTATACATGATAAAAATAAATGACTTGCTTTACATAAAGTCTACTGAGGTGGTAGGAGCTAAGATCTGTTTATTAGTTTATGAACTGAATAAAATAGTCTTGGGTAATAAAAATAGAAAGAACATTTTTTTTTCTTTTTGCAGTAATATAGCATGGGATCTTAAGTAATTCTTTCTTTTCTTAGCACAAATAGACAATCAAGTTCCTAAAGGCCAGCAAGTTGTTTGGAAAATGTAAAAGCCTAATAATAATTTGACATTTCTTTAATAAAATAGATTTAACCATTTCTATAAGATATAGTTTTTAAAATCCTTTCTGGAAAACTCACAGGGTATCTGTAAAAAAAAAATTCCAAAGTTGTTCAAAAGTTGCCTTTCCTCTTATGGGAAACAACATGGCAGAGTAAGCAGCAAGTTGCCTTCACTCTCCTTTACTAACCTGGAAAAACCCAGATAATACCACCCCAGGAAAAATCCTAGAACACTGGAGCCAGCAGAAAGATGGGGTACAGTAATTTTTTTTTTTTTTAGCTCAGGAAGTTAGCTGAATTAACAGGGCAGGTCTCACTTCCTGTGACTGAAGGGAACTAGTACAGGATGGGAGGTGTCCAGACAAGCCAGCATCAAGCCCTGCCTCAGCTAAATAGCAGGAGATGGTGAAACCCAGGGCGGTGGAGCCAGCAAGCACCAGCACCCGGATCCCTGTATGCCTTTGCACAGCCAAGGAAGCGGGCAGACACTGGTACAGAAATACCACCTCCTTATTGGACAGGCATCCACAATGACTGAGCCTACCCCTGCTCTAGTGCAGCCCTCTAGGAGAACTCAAGCTGCCAGACAACCCTTCTTCCACACCTAACACCTGCAAGCTTCCATGTAACCCTGGGGTAACACAAAAAGACCTCACCAGGCCTCAACACACACCAGACAGTTCCGGTTCAGCACCATGTATAACATTATACAGTTTCCAGATGCCAGAAGCAGAGGATACAACACACAAAGCCAGTAACCAGGCCCCTAGCTCCCTTTTCAAGAAGACTGGGACAGAGCTCCCTGTGTCCCAGTAATAGAGATCTACTTTAAAATTCAGGAAAAAAAAATGTAAAAATACAATTGACAAAATGGAAAAAAATCACTAAAGAAAACAGCTCCTTAAAAAGTAAAATTGGCCAAGTGGATAAAGAGGTATAAAACCAAACTGGAGAAAAGAACTCCTTAAAAAGTAAAATTTGCCAAATGGAAAAGGAGACAGAAAACAATTCATTAAGTAAATTGTTGGGTAAGTAAAAGTCAGTGCTATATGAGGCATCTAGAATCAGTCAAACAAAATTAAAATAATAAAAAATATAGAAAAAAAATGTAAAATATCTCATTGGAAAAACAACTGACTGGGAAAATAGATCCAGGAGAGATAACTTAAGAATTACTGGGCTATCAGAAAGCCATGATGAAAAAAAGAGCCTGCAGGGTATCTTCCAAGAAATCATCAAAGTAAATTGTCCTAAGGTCCTAGAACCAGAAGGTAAAACAGTCATTGAAAGAATCCACTGATCACCTCCTGAAAAAGATTGCAAATTGAAAATGCCAAGGAATATTCTACACAAATTCCAGAATTATTAGGTCAAGGAGAAAATATTGCAAACAGCCAGAAAGAAAATAACTCAAATATCATGGAACTACCATCAGGATCATGCAGGACCTTGTAGCTTCCCACATCACCAGCACCAGTGGCATCCCAAGGGTTGTAAGGCCCGGGTTAGCCCTGATGGCAATCATCAAGGCATCTCGCACCATCAAGAAGATCCAATTTGCTGACCAGAAGCAAAAATTCAACAAACATCCCACCAGGATTGGATGCTGCTCTCTTTCCTTTTCCATCTCTCAGTCATCTACGGATAGCTACAGCTCAGCTGCTTCATACACAGATAGTTCTGATGATGAGACTTCTCCATGGGATAAACAGCAGAACTCCAAGTTCAACTAAAGACATACTTCTGTGTCAAGAACATCAAATAGACAGAGTTTGGCCAGCGAGAGATTGAGATTGCAGAGCAAGAGATGCCAGCACTCGTGGCTTTGAGGAAGAGAGCTCAGGGAGAAAAACCTTTGGCTGGACTCAAGATTGTGGGCTGCACTCACATCGCTGCTCAGACAGCAGTACTCATGGAGAAACTGAGTGTTTTAGGGGATCAGTGTCAATGGTCTACCTGTAATATCTACTCTAATAGTGGGGGGAGGTTAAAGATGGAGGAGGAGAAACAGGACTTCCTCTGGGCTCTGGATCATACCACCTCCAATTCATGTAAAAGGTCACTCTGAAAAAACTTTGGAGCTACAGAATCCACAAAATGACACAGAGAAGCTAGCCTCCCTCTAAGGATAGCCCAGTAGGCCAGCAGGGAGCAGCCAACACAGTGCTCTGGGAGCCAACCACAGACCTACTGCCAGCATGGCCCCAGGGCGGGCCTGAGGAGCCATGGGCTAGAGGGACTTCATATCACCAGCAGCTGTGGCAGTTTCCAGAATTATCAATCCATAGATGCTAAGGAAAAAGTGAGGGGGTAGAGGTACTGGGGTGTGTGACCACCTGGCCAGAGCATGTGGAGGCTTCAGAGAGGGCACTGAAATAATACCTTGAGCAGCTGAGGAAACCCAAGCATTTGGTACGAAGCTCCCCTGTCTGGTAGCAGAGACCTACTATGGCAAAAAGCCCAAAAGTTAAGTAATTGAGTGGCAACATGAGTAAATGAGGGAAGCAAAGCAAACAGAGGAATCCAAAATTAGAATCCTATTTTGGGGACAAAGAGGATCAAAGAATGGAATAGGAGGAAGACTGTAAAGTCATAACTCCTTTACCAAAAGCTTACAAGAAAAATATGAGTTGTTTATAATCTATAATGGAGCTTTAAAAGGACTTTGAAAACCAAATAAGAAAAGTAAAGGAAAAATTGGAAAGAGAAATGAGAATGATGCAAGAAATTTATGAAATGAGTGTCAACAACCTGATTGAAGAAAATAACACCTTAAAAAACAGACTAACTCAAATGGCAAAAGAGGCTCAAAAAGCCAATAAGGAGAAGAATGCCTTAAAAAGTCAAATTTGCCAGATGGAAAAAGAATCTCAAAAGCTCAATGAGGAGAATCATTGCTACAGAATTAGATTGGAGCAAATGGAAGCTAATGACTTTATGATAAATCAAGATGCTGTTAAACAGATCCAAAGAAATGAAAGAATATAAGGCAATGTGAAATATCTCATGGGAAAAACCACTGACCTGGAAAATAGATCCAGGAGAGATAATTTTAAAATTATTGGACTACCTAAAAGCCATCATCAAAATAAGACCCTAGAAATCATCCTCCAGGAAGTTCTCAAAGAAAATTGCCCTGATGTTTTAGAACCAGAGGGCAAAATAGATGTTGAAAGAATCCACCGATTACCTCCTGGAAAAGATCCCAAAAAGAAAACTCCTAGGAATATTATAGCCAGGTTCCAAAATTCCCAGATCGAGGAGAGAATATTACAAGCAGTCAGGAAGAAACAATTTGAATATTGTGGAAACACAATTAGGATAACACAGGATCTGACAGTTTCTACACTGAGGGTTCAAAGGGCTTGGAATATGATATTCCGGAGGTCAAAGGAACTGGGATTAAAACCAAGAATCACCTACCCAGTAAAACTGAGTATCATGTTTCTGGGGAAAATATGGTCATTCAATGGAATAGAGGACTTTCAAGCATTCTTGATGAAAAAAAAACAGAATTTAATAGAAAGTTTGACATTCAGATACAAGAACAAGAGAATCATGAGAAGGTAAACAGGGAAAAGAAATCATAAGGAGCTTATCAACATTAAACTATTTACCTTCCTACATGGAAAAATGATAATTGTAACTTATGAAACTTTTCTCAGTATGAGAATAATTTAAGGGAATAGAAATGTGTATCTATACATCTATCTATCTAATCTATCTATCATCTATCTATCTATATCTATATATGTGTGTGTATGTATGCATACATATATATATGTGTCTATATAGGAGGGTTTATAGGTGTATGAATACATATGTGAATGTGTGTATATAAATGTACAGGTTTACATAGATAGAAGGTACAGGACCAGTTTAATGGGAAGGGATGATACTTCAAATCTGAAATTATGAGGTGAGAGAGAAATATAATGAGATTAGATAGGGAGAGACACATTGGGGTAAACTATCTCATATAGAAGAGGTTAGGGGAAATGGTTACAAGGGAGTAGAAGAACAGGAAGTCAAAAGGGAATGGGTCAACCTTATTCTCATTGAATTTGGCTTAGGGAAGAAATGACATACACACTAAATATGGTATCTCACCCTACAGGATAGTAGGGGGAAAGGGGATGAGAGCTGGGATGATGGAAGGGAGGGCAGGCTGGCAGGGGTGGGGAGAGAATTTGAAAGCACCCACTTTTAAAAAAGGACAGGATCAAAGTAGAGAATAGAACAAGTGGGAGGTGGAATAAGAATGATGGAAATATAGTGAGTCTTTTACAATATATCAACTATGGAAATATTTTGCATAGCAACATGTGTACAACCTATATTGAATTGCTTATCTTCCCAGTAAGTGTAGGTGACAAGGGAGGAAAAGAATGAATCTGTAATTCAAAGTTTAAAAATCAAATTATATATATATATATATATATATACACACACAATATTATTAATATTATTTTATATGTAACTGGGAAATAAGATATACAAGCACTGGGGCATAGACATCCACGATGCCCTATTGGAAAATCAGAGGGGCTATGGGAGAAGATATGGGAGAGAGTAGATTGGATGAGGGGATATCCAGTGGGATAGCTATTTTGGGGCAGTAGGTACGGGAAAAACAGGGAGAAAATTTGTAACTCAAAATACTGTGAAAATGAATGATGTAAGCATTTGATAAAAAAATAAAATTAGTCCAGATAACTTCACTGGCATAAAAAAGTATCTGCTCTACCCTCAATGAAGTGGCTACTGCTCTTGCAGAAAGTGGATTTCCTGTATTTGCATGGAAAGGAGAATTAGAAGATGACTTCTGGTGGTGCACTGACTGCTGTGTGAATGTAGAGGGGCTGGTAGCCCAATGTGATATTGGATGATGGAAGGGACCTGACCCACTGGATTTACAAGAAGCATCCCAAGATGTTTAAGAAAATCAAGGGTATAGTAGAAGAGAGTGTTACAGGAGCTGTGCTTGCCATCCATGAATGTCAATGGCTCAGTCACCAAACAGAAGTAATAAAAACTTCTACTGCTACTGGGAGTCCATTCTAAATGGGCTTAAAAGGACAACAGACACGATGTTTGGTGGGAAGCAAGTGGTAGTCTGTGGTTATGGAGAGGTGGGGAAAGGGTGCTGTGCTGCCATGAAGGCCCTGGGTTCCATAGTGTATGTGATTGAGATTGACTCCATCTGTGTCCTGCAGGCCTGCATGGATGGATTTCAATTTATGAAACTGAATGAGCTCATACAGCAGGTGGACATTTTCATCACTTGTACAGCTAATAAGAATGTGGTGACAAGAGGGCACTTAGACCAAATGAATAACAGCTGCATTGTTTGCAACATGGGACATTCCAATACTGAGGGTACCTGACTTTGCTACAGCTTCACAGTTTGTATGTGTATGTGTATCTGTATATGTACACTCAATGCAATATGATATATTTATATAGATATGTGTAGATTTGTATACATATATGCATATGAACATACTGTATGTGTGAATATGTGCTTGCATTCATATGTATATATATACACATACATGCATATGTATTGTATATGTGTATTATATATGATACTGTAATAGTAGATGAGTTTTACCACATTATTATGTTTGACCATCACTAAAATAGGATTACCTGTTAAGGTCAAATTTAACAGATTTTTCAGTAATTAACAAATCAATCATAAATGCCCACCAAATATATATATAATGTAAGCATCTAAAATGCACTTAGGAAAAGATGAGGCAGTAAAACTGAAGCAACAGAAGTTGTCTGGAAAAGAGAAACCTAATGGGGGTAAATGATGGCTGTCTTCTAATAGCTGATAACCTGTCAGACTATATATAGGCTGCTATAGTCTTACAAATGTATGTTTATAAGTTTCAGGAAGGCAAATGTCAGATCAATAGTACTTACTAACTGTAGCCCACTAAAAATGGAAGGAACTGTCTCAATAGATAAGGAGCTCCCCATAATAGAAGGTATTTGAACAGACAATAGATGCCTTCTAAGAGTGTTCCTATTGTAACTGAGATATAGGAAAAACTCCCCTGACATTTAAAATCCTTCACAATTTGGCCACAATCTATCTTTCTAGATTTATCACTGATCATTCCTCTTCATACATTCTCTATATGAAAAGGGCTGAATAGTTACACGTCTGTGAAAGCTTGCTTTCTGTCTTCACTTCAAACTCATCCTGTCTTCTTCTCTTAGAACAAATCAATAGACTCATGATACAGAAGACTTTTCTTGATAACCCTAACTTCTGGTGCTCTTCTGACCCACTTTGTTGTTGTTTCATTTGTATCTGACTCTCTGTGACTACACCTGGGGTTTTCTTGACAAAGATAATTGAATACTGTTATGGTGATTTTGGTTTCGGTTCTGATTCGCTCCCACAAACGACACAGTCTTAAGAGGGGAGGAGTTTTATTGAACACAGAAACAAGGAAGCTTAAATCGGCACCAGCAATACAATATTCCGAGCACAAATTAAAGCAAGCACAACTAAAATAAATAATAATAGTAAGAGGAGAGAAAGAAAACATCACCAGTTCGGGGGAGCACCAACTCTCGATCAACATGACTGGGGAATCCCGGGGTACAGCCTTGAGTCCGAATGGGAGGGTCCCAGGCAGAGCATCCTCTCCATGGGTGAGATTCCGAAGAGGCTCAGGGGATTGGGGATTTTTATGGGAGAAGAACAAAGAAGGCTTGACCAAGATAATTGGTTCCTTCCCAGATATTGCTTAATTCTTTCGGGTGTTTGTGCAACCGGGACGAGCAGCATGTGTTTTTCATAGGTGTTATCAAGTAACAGTCCTTGAGAGAATAGCCAATTCTCACAGTACTGTCTATTCCAGGAGGGGCTAGTTCCTGGGGTATGCTCCTAAGTCACGTGATACAAGTTCAGGTCACACAAAGGACAGAGTGAACTCACAATCTTATTAACTATGGACTATTGTTAATTTAAATACTTTGCCATTTCTTTCTCTACCTCATTTTACAGATAAGGAACTGAGGCAAACAGGATTAAGTGACTTGCCAGGGGTCACAAAGCTAGTAAATGTCTGAAACAGAATTTGAACTCAGGTCCTCCTGACTCCAAGGCCTGTGCTCTAACCACTATAACTCCTATCTTCCATTCTACCCCACTATACATTTACCATACACTTTGCATATATTTTTGTATATACTACTCTTTATTCACCAGTAGAATATAAACATGTTGAAGGCAGGGATTTTTCTTTCACTTCTCTATTTCTATCTGCAGTAACTATCACAGTGTCTGGTCCATAGTACTGAATAAATGTTAATTGAGCTGAAAAGTACTTCCAACTAATTAAAACATGTTATAAATATATCAAACAGGTCAAAGCTTTAAAGAAAAGGGATGAACAGATACATTAGCCACCAAAATAAGAATCTATCCAATTTCGTTAAATTTGAAACAAAAAAGCAAAATAATTCAATTTTTCTTGAAACTTTCTTCCCTGGAAGGGATCTCAGAGACAATCTAGTTTAGCTTTCTCATCGCAACATGAATCCAGGTTCTCTGCCATCAGACACTATGCTCTTTCCATTTGTAGTACACTTTCTTTCTTACTTTTATTTCCGGGAATCTGAAGGTCTGGAAAGAGTCCACACAAAAATGTGGCCCATAATTTAAGGCTACCCAAATGAACTCACCACCTTGGTCTGAAACATCATCTAAACAGAATGTCCAAACAACTGGCTTTATAAAGGCTAATCATACTCACTTAATTGCTTTTAATTTTTAATTTCAATATGTTTCTTATCAAAGCTCTGTAATTATTATTTACTGTGTTATACTGTCTATACTCACATGGAGTGCTTTGCTGATCCACACTTGAGACACACATCTTTCAGAAAATGACATCTGTTTGGAATCCCCAACAGAAGCTGGGAGGATTTTGTATATATGTTGGTTTATTTTTGTGAAGAAAATGACAATTCTTGATGTATTCATATTCATGACATATTAAATAAAGGTAGATTGAAATAAAACAAAACCAAGGCACAGATGCTAAAACAGTGTATAAATGTCTATCAAAACATAAGATCTACTTGAGATATTAGTCTTACATTCCCTACTGCTGTCTTTTATTCTGATATCAAACATAAACCCATTATCAATCCTCTTCAGTGAATGAAGGATAAAATGACTTATCAAAATGTCTTCCTTTTTGATATTTACTGTTTTCAATCAACAGGCTTTTCAACTATTTTCTTTGATACAGATATAAAATTCTGTTTTGAAAAGACATTATCAATCTGCTCAATATCTAACATTTTTTAAACCTATAGTTGTAAAGAGATTTTGTTTTGTCATTTATATCTGATATGTTTAATATGCCAGGGTATTATTCTTTTTTTTTTTTAAAGGTATCAGGGTTAAGTAACTTGCTCAAGGTTACATGGCCAGTTATTTCTGGGTGTGGTGCTGAGTATTCCAGCCCAGATTTGATCCCTAGGTCATCCCGACACTGGAGCCAGTGCTCTTACTCGCTGGGCTACCCGGCCACCCCAGGGTATTATATATATATGCAGAAATAAGGCTGTAGAAGAAGGAAGATAAAAAAATGATTGAAGATAAAATACTAAATATCTATTAAAAGTGATGTTTTATGCAATAATAAAAATGCAACCACAGAATCTCCATGGCAAAATATTGTTAATACCTCTCTAGTGTTTTACATTCTGTAAAATGAGTGGATTGAGTATATTTAGTCAAGATACTGAAGAAAATAGAGGACAGAGGGGAAATGTATCTATATCCAAATGGAATTTAAAAATATGAATGTCTTTTACACACACACAAACACTACAAGTTTTTTAAAGATATTATTTCTAAACTAAAATCTAAAAATCAAGGTCTATTAAATTTAATCAGAAATCAAAGCACAAAAAATTATTGAATGCTTATTATGTTCTTATGCCAAAATCAAAAGTTTGTTCACTCACTCACTTCACTTCCCAGTTTTGTACATTTAGAGAGAAACCTTTGGAAAAGCTTGCAGCAATGTGCTACATTAAATATTCTAGGCATTTCCAGGAAGATATACATGCATACACATGCACACACATATGCAAGCATATACAAGCATATACATACATAACCATATATACAAATATATCAGTAGATAGATGATAGATAGATAGATAGATAGATAGATAGATAGATAGATAGATAGATAGAGATTGCAAACTAATACAGTGATTTTTTTTTTTGCAGCATCTCTCAATCAGCTTTCTTTTCAGTGCACTGCAAACTTGAGTGTTTTATTTTATTTCCAGAATTGAAATATGCCTCTTCTTTGGACACTATAACTTTATTAAAGAGTCACCATCAATTGCATTCCATTGATTATTGTCTAATTGGGCTGATCCTGACATTAGTTCTGAGAATATATGCCAATAACTTTTTAAAACTCTCCTCCATTAATATATAGTTAATGGAAAAGAGACAAGTGTAGACAGGATGTCTGAAGAAGTTCTTTTATCACACAAAAGCATTGATTAAGTAGGTTGAATCTGGATGCAGCAAGAGGAAGATTAATTTGTCAGAAGGTTGGCATGTGCTTCATCATGTATTAAGGGCACAGAATAGAGGAAGCGATGACCAAATAATTTCAGCTTCAAAGGACCTTCTGCATTTTAGACTAGTGTGCTGTTTTATATACTTTTATTTTTGATACTATGAAGTCTGTCATGGAAATTTTATAGTATAAAACATTCCATGTATCATTAGTGAGTATTGAAACTTGAATATAGGTTGCCCAAGAGAAAAATGTTCCTTAAATGTGTTGATTTTTGCAAGGTAGATGATCTGGGTTTTTCTAATTCTCTTTACTTATGCCCCACTGATGTTGAGGTAACCCTGGGTTCTTTAAAGTTATGTCCGTGGAGGGCATGCTCTGGCTGGTTACCACCCCCAGAAAGGCTTCACATGTAACCCCAGGATCTCACGAAGTTCATTTCTGTGAACCAGCCTAGCTGTTGAGGGAGAGGTTCATCACCACAAGACTGTGCTCCCAGTGATAAAAGTTTTTTGCCTTATAGCAATCTATGAAACAAAGTCCTGCACAACCTTACTTCTGCTTCTGAAGTGAGAATGTTAGGACAGGGGTCATAAGGTGTTATAGGAATGTAAATTTTTAAGATCTTCCCTGCCCCTAGGTTAAGTACACCTGGAGCCTGTGGTGGGAGTCTTGTTTTTCAGGAATGCCCACACCTTAGTGCTTTGTGATTGGGCAGTGAGTCAAGAGGGTTGTGACATTCTCTGAGCCAGGAGAAGGCTATATAACCCCTGATGTGAGGCTTTGTTTTGGGGCTCACTTTGAGAAGTGTTGTATGATTTGACCAGACGAGACTCTAGGCAGGCTTTGAGAGCCCCCTGGCTTTGAAAAACCCAGATGTTCATACTTCCCTCTCTGGTGACTGACTAGGTGTGGATGTAATGGTTGGACTGTGGGATACCTGTCTGCTTGAAATGTTTCTGTCTGCCTGTAACTTCTGTATACTCTGAAGTGCGGGGTGCTGACTTTTTCCCCTGAACTAGGTAAATGATATGTTTGATTGATTAAAGCAAGATTTTTAACCCATTTTGAGTTCCTCTCCTTTAGAAAAGCATATCTAAGAAGCTGTGTTGGCAGCCACCCTGAGTATGTCGGGTTGCTTGCTGCAACAAAAGGTGCTAAAAAATCACACTGTTCAGTCTTTGTCCCGTCACTAAAGGGTGGATAGATTATTCAAGCTGAATGATACTAATTTTGAAATTCTTGTTACAAGTAAAACAACCTCTATCACTGGAATGATTGTGATCTTCATACCCACTAGCAGTGACAGGTGTGGGTCCACCTGGAAGAATGCTAATTTGGGTATTATCTGAGAACCGTGTTGAATAGATGACCTGGGACATTCAAATGTGACATTTAATGGGCCATTGATAGCTACTCTAACTGGACTGTCTTAAGAGTCTTTACAGGAAGGCATTTGAAATGACAGTGCTTGAGTTTTCTTGGTACCTTAGGGATGGATAAATATCCCAAATATGTCAGTTTATTAGCTGAAAATGTGTGCGGGTGGGGGAAGGAGGACTATCACAGCTTAAAAGAGGATACAGCTTCTACTCTGTGAATTAAAATTCTCCTTTTCACTAGGGCTTCCCGTGAAGTATTAGTATGGACCCTGACAAAGTGGGTCTCTGCTACAGCTCTCGGCAAAAAGGACAGTTGCTTAAGCTTAATTACTAGAGCTAAAGTGCTCTGTGTTTCTTTTTCTGAACACAGGCAAGTAAATGTCAATCCTGAGACCAACTTTTTGGGCCCTATTGGGGATGGGTAGCAGTGCAGATCTCAGTGACAGCAGTGTGGGCAGTGACACATTGGAGTAGACATTTGCATGGGCAGTATTAAAGGAAGGCCCAGCTAAATCCTTAGCTAAGTCCTAATAAGAAATTGTTAAGGCATTGCTACAAATACAATACTCAGTGATTAAAAACCAACTCCTTCTTAGGGAGATCACAGGGGTAAAATTATTGAAAGGTGTCTTACTTTCTGGAAGCACGGGGAGATAAAATTATCTACTCAGCCCCCAAAGAAGAGAATAGTCAGACTGTCTCTCAAAGGAGGCCTCTTGTATTTGTGTCACCTGTCTATGCCCAATCAAAAGCCTGCCAGGAATGGGGACACCCTGGTTGAGTAGAATAAGGAATACTCAATGGGTGAAAATGCAAAATTACTTTTGATATACATCTATTTCACTGAGGTAGGCTGTACACAAAAGAACAATGACATTTTAGTAATCTTTTTAAAGATCTTTGATCCACAAATATCAGGGATTATTTCAAATATTTTATCAACGGTGTTCTGATTTTGATATTTTTGCTGATGATTCTTCTTCTCAATACTTATCTGAATGCTTTACATAGGGTGACCCAATGTTAAGAGCAACGAATTGGCATCTGCTCCCACATGGATCAGATTATCAGGAGCAAGGACTATTTATCTAGAGTCATGAAGTAAAGCCTGGAATTTCTGGTGTTCATTCTCCTCCTTCAGAAAGTGTCTAACACACCATAAGCACTTGATAAATTCTAACCATATATCTCTGATGAAGGGTGGGGAAGAATGTGTTACTTAATGTATCTTAATTATTTTTCTGGTTTTATTCTTTTCTTTAACTGAGCTAAAGTTTTCCTTCTGGAGATGCCAGTGCAATGTTGGAAGGTCCTCTGCAAGACATTTATAGTTGTGGCACTGAGGATGTGGCATACAAGGAGATCTATGCAATTTAGGCTAGGTTAGTTTTCATTTAATAGGTTTTGAAACCATCCTCAAGTCTCGCATAATTTATGCGAATTCTTCCTCCTCCAAAAAGAAGTGATTGTAAAGAAGGCACTCTTTGACTCTTAATGTTAACTATCGTAATGCCTTTTGATGATTTAATCATGATGTTGCACTTTCTTATTTACAGTAATAACTTTTATTCTTATCCCCCAGATTGGGCAAGAAATCTTCACTCTGAGATATGCTGAACTGCATTTGAGCTAAAATATACCCAAAACACAAAACTACCTTTTGCTGCTCCCTCTAGACTCCTCTAAGAAATTTGCCCAGGGTCACACAGCTAGTAAGTGTCTGAGACCAGATCTGAACTCAGGAAGATGAGCCTTCCTGACTTCCAGTCAGATACTGTGTCCACTCTACCACCTGACTGTAGGGTACATTCAGGAAAGACTAGTATTTTTAGTGTTTATTCAAAAGACATAACTCATACCATTTTACCATTATACTTGTCTCAAAATCCTGTGGCAACAGGAAAGTGATGAAATAGCAGGTGTGGATACACTGGGAGCTGTGGTTACAATCCTGTACACAGGCAGCCCAAGCCATACACTGCTGGAAGCAGTAGTGAGATTCTCTAGCCCCATTGGTGTCTGAGCAACCTTTTAAGGATCACACTACTCACCTCCTGATGTGAGGAAGGGGCTAAAAAAGATGGGCTAAAAATTGGCTGCTTACCCAACCCAACTCTTCTTAATCCCTGTACCTACTTGGGAGATCCTGAGACTTGAATTATGGTTGGTTGGTTGATTGGTTGGGTGGTTGGTTGGTTGGTTGATGTCCTTAGTTCTTGAAAAGGATCAAAATGATATCATTATGTTAAAGTTATAATGCATTTGACTTGATTATCTGACCAAAATTAGCTTGAAATCTACCACAGGTAGGCACAAATAGCCCACTTGAACATTGGAGTGAGTTCTCTAAATTCATGCATCTCACATTTCCTTTAAGCTATTTCAATTCTACTATGTTCATAAAGAACATGCCCTTCTTTGATGTTGACACACCATGCTGAGTGGTCCTGTGCCAGTGTCTCCAATATCACACAGTCAATTGCAAACTTCTCAAGAGAGACCTTGATTGTCCTTGTATTTCTTCTTCTGACAATCATGCGAATGCTGGATCTGTGTGAGTTCTCCATAAAATAATCTTTTAGGCAAGTCTATCTTTGGCATTTGAACAGCATGACCAACCCATCACAGAAGCACTCTCTGCAGTAGAGTTTGAATTCTTGGCAGTTTAGTTCGAGTAAGGACCTCAGTGTCTGGTACCTCATCCTACCAGATGATCTTCAGAATCTTTCTAAGACAATTCAAATGGAAGTGATTCAGTTTCCTGGCATGGCACTGGTAGAGTGTCCAGGTTTCACAGGCATACAACAATGAAGTCAGCACAATGGCCCTGTAGATTCTCAGTTTCATAGTCAGTCTAATACCTCTTCTCTCCCACACTTTCCTTTGGAGTGTCCCAAAGACTGAGTTAGCTCTGGCAATGCATGTATCAACTTCACTATCATTGTGTAGATTCTTAGAAAGTATGCTGCTGAGGTAAGTGAACTATTCCATGGAATTCAGAACTTCTCTATTTGCTGTATCTAAGAATTATGAAATGCCAATTTGTATTAGTATTCCCTTTCCTTATCTCTTTAAGTGTGCTTTTCTGGTAAATCTCCTCTTCTTTTTCCAGTTATGAAAGTATCCATCACACTGTAGTATGAGCCATATATGACACATAGGCTAAATATAAGTGAAAGATCTTTCAATTCACATTGTTGGGTTTAGGATTTTTTTTAACTTTCATCACTATGTAGACAAAAATGCTCCAATTTTAATCATTTTCTATGATATGTGAATATATTCAGCACTCATACTTTGGATTAATGTACCTTAGTTCTCTTACCCAGATAATTTCTTTGTATGAGTCTCTATTAATATATTTCTAACTTATCCTCATCTATCTGATCTAAATTGTCCTCATCTATCACAATCTTTCTGAATTTACTCCTGTCCTCCAAGATCCTGATCATCCCTTCCCCAAACCTGAAAAGTGATAGCTTTTCTTTTAGCATCAGATCAATTAATGAAAGTAACAGAGATGGGCAGTGTTCAATAAATACATGCATTTCTCCTGCCTCCTCACTAATAAAAAAGAAGATGTAGTACAAACTATTGTTTTTAATCTGCATAGCTCATCAACTAATAAACACATATACCTTTTATAGATCTAGTAATTGAGGAAATAAGCTACATGCTGAGATAACTGCAAAGGGTGGCAAGAATATATTTGAAAACTGAAAAAAAAAGAAACTGAAGTTAAAAAAACACTAAACAGCAGCTGAATTGGATTGTAATTCTTGAGTCTTGTGCAAATCAATGTGCACTTTATGACTGTGTAAGCTGATAAATTTTGTTTTAATCATTCTTTCTTTCAAAAAATTACAGGACAAGAGATGGAAAGATGCCATACAAAACTGAAGGTCAAAGGGTTGTTTCAGCCCCAACAAAAGGAATGCTATGTCATGTTGCCCCATAGTGTTAGACTGGCATCAATTAGAAGAGAATATGCCAAAGGGAGCATTGTTGGAACTTGCTTCTTTCTCTGTAAGACAACCCAGAAGCAGTCAGTTAATGAACATTTATTAAGTTTCTAATATGTGCCAAGCATTGCACTTAACTCTGTGAATGCAAAGAATAGTGAAAGACAGCCCCTGTTCGAGATGACATCTAATGAAGTAGACCACAAGCAAACCACAATGTCAAAAACATGACATAGATAGGGCAAATTGGAGATGTGGTTGTTTGATTGCTGTCCTTTATTCTTGAAGAGGACCAAAATGACATCATTTATGTTAGAGTACCATTGTAATGTATCTGACAGACTGATCCCACCAATATGAGCTCAGAATGAGCTACCACAAGTTGGGCCCAAAGGTCCGTAAGCTTTGTTTTGACTGCAGGGTGGATCCCCTCTTACTGTGGTAAACAGTTTAGGGTTGTGTAAAGGAAATAATTTTAGGGCATATTTTCTAACCCTTTCCTTATACCAGAATGTGAGTGGCGCTATCCTTAAAAAGCTATTCAGACACCCAGGGGGCTGCTGAATCACACTACTGCTTCCAGTGAGAAGATGACCATATGGTCTAGGCTGACTGTGAGTAAGTTTGTGACTCTAGCTCCCATTGTATCCACATCTGCTACTTTGTCACTTGTTTATCACCCCAGGACTTTGAAATAAGCAAAAATAGTAAAATGGTACAGGTGATGACTTTTGATTTCTGCATAAATTGGATTTAAATGAGACAGAGATGTATGAAGATATCAGTTTCACTCTCTCTTCCAGTCATCACTGGCCAATGGTATGATAGAGTTAAGATGACTAGTTGTGACTCAGGGTCCAGTGAATAATCTTGGTGTCTTCCATGTCTAACCAACCTTTAAGTGCTACAGTGCCTACTTCAGTTGCCTTTTTGGCAGTTAAAACAAATGATTCTAATTCAACCATTCCACCAGTGGAAGTATTCATATGCTTGGGATTTACACCCACCTAACTCACTGAAGGATTTGAGAACTCTGGGTTAACCTTCAATCTGTTTTTGTCAGTCTGCCAAAATGGTTTACTGGGGTGGGTCTGCTGTACATGCTATAGCTTATTAGAGCCACAAGCAAGAGTTGGTTGGCTTAGGTAGATATGGAGATAGCCAATAGAGGGAAGATACTAGCATTGAGGGAGATGAGGAAAGACCTTTTGAAGAATGTGGAAGGTTATTTGGGAATTGAAGGAAGCCAGGGAAGATAGATGAGGGAGAAAGTCCCAAACATGGGGGATAGTCAATGAAAATGCTTGGATTCAGTAGATGGAGCATTTTATTTGAGAAGGCCAATATCAGTGGATCACAAAGTAGGAAGGGAAGGATAGAATAAAGATGTAAGGTATAAGAAAATTAACAAAGTAGAAAAGGGCAGATTGTAGAGGGCTTTAAAAATAGAAAACTTTATTATTTGATCCTAGAAGCAATAGGGAGACACTGGAGTTGGTTCAATGAGCAGTGTGTGAGGGCAGGAAGGGGTAAAACGGTCACTCATGCTTAAGTAAGTGTTTGACAGATGAGTAGAGGATGTACTGGAGTGAGGTGGGAAGACTACATGGAAGCTATGTTAATTGTCCAGTCATGGGGTGATAAGGGCCTGACCAAGGATGGTGGAAGTGTCAGACAAGAGATGTTTGTGGGGCATACGGATGGAGGTACCTTCCACACTATTAGAAAACTAAGGTAGAAAGTAAGATTTGGGGGTAGGGGAAGATAATGAGCTCAATTTTGGACATGTTGAGTTTAAGATGTCTATGAAACTTCTAGTTCAAAATGTCCAGTAGACAGTTGGAGATGTGAAACTAAAAGTCAAAGAGAAGTTAAGGATAGACAGTGAAAGACGAAGGATACAATGTGCTCTTGGATATATTTAGGAATATCTAGTTAGGAACACTAGCCAACAGACTAATTCAAGAACATCCAGTTAATATGCAATGAATATTAACAACCTAACAAACTTGTCTTACTAACAAACACACTGTGTCAAGGATTGATACCTGATAGATTATTATGCCTCAGAGCAGCAGCAGCAGCAGCAGCAGCAGCAGCAGCAGCAGCAGCAGCATCACCTCTTAAGACCCTTTCAGAGAGGAATGGAAGAGCCTCCCCAGAAGTGTTCTTCATAATTTCCTCAAACAGATTGTAATTAAACACAGTTCACACTAGTTCTTCAGCTATTCTTATCATACTTTTTTAGGGAGGAAGTTAGGTGGAGAAAAAAAGTAGTGTATTTACTTTTCAGAAATGAGAAATGGTAAGAGGGCAAATGTGACTTGAGTAATTACTACTCATTATAATATTCAAGCTACTTGTCTGTGTACTGATAGATGTGTGTTCTTCCCATATTTCCAAGTTTATTGCTGAGTATGTTGTGTAGGATAGAATTAAAATCCATGTTCAAAATGAAATGTATTATATCAATTATATTCCTTATTAAATAAAAATTAGCAAGATTCTAAGAGTCAGTTAAATAATATTTGTCAAATTTTGATTAGAGGCAAAACTGTAACAACAAAGCAGTGATGGACCGGAAAAGCTGGTGCACATTCTCCTACTAAGGTATCTCATTTGGGGGTCAACTGCATACTAGCTCCTGTCCTGTGGGAACAGAAAAAGGGGAGAGAGAGAGAGAGAGAGAGAGA
>NW_027185793.1:8781481-8786391 GCF_028583685.1 Petaurus breviceps papuanus
GAGACAGAGAGAGAGAGAGAGAGACAGAGAGAGAGAGAGAGAGAGAGTTATCATTGTTTCTGGTTCTTTATAGCCTACAGCACTGGGGGAAAATCACTCAAAGAAACCTTAATTTTGACACAAGTCAAAAGGAAGAAAAGGTATTTAGGGTACAATGTTGATCCACTAGAGGAAGGTTATTTATTTCTTCTGCCTACTATAAATAAAACACAAAAGACTCAAAAGTACATATAACAGACTTAAAAAGACAAAACAAAACTATTATGTCTACAAACCAAACATCTATATTCTCTTAGAGAGTAGATATTTAAGATGTCAAAGCACGAAACATTTTATAAGGATGTTGAACAGCCACTTCAACTTTTTGTCTCAGTTTTGAAAAGTACAAGTAATTTTCTCAAGTTTCTAATGGATAGCCACACCCTGGTTTGTATGAATTCTCCTATGAATGATCTTCTTCCCTTAGAAAAATGCAAAAAACACCTCCTATCAGACAAATATGATTGAGGGACCTGAAGTCTTAATGTTGTTTCAAAAGCTAGAAAATCCCCCTCATGATCAGTGTTTGGACACTCATTCTCAGGGGGAAAGACCCCCCCCCCCCTCACACACACACACACACACACACAGCAAAGCAGAAAAGGAAGCTGGCAGTTCAAGGTCAAAGATTGTGGTATAGATTCATGTACTCACTACCGCGTTCAAGTAACAGCCATAGGAGGAAGTCTTTCCTTCTCAAGCATTAACGAGTCCCACTCCTAACCCATCCTCCACCTCCTGGGAAGTCTAGGAGAGATTCTTTACAAACACAGCATACTTGAAGGTGGGGTTCCAGAACGCATGGTCACTGCTAGCATTGTCTCCTATCCTCTTTGACAGAGACTCATAGAAGGCTCATAGAAGAAAAGGGGGAAGGATACATATACGGGATCAAAAGACCAATAAGGGAATTACTCCATCATTCCAAAGTGCAAATGCTTCAATTCTGAACACATGTGGCCAAGCATATACACAAGGAAGTATGCTCTACCCTGTTGCAAAGGAACTTGCCTCTAGTAGTGTCTTATTCCATTCAAGGTGTTTGCAAAATTATTTATGACTTTCTCCCACTATTTCTAAATTTAGAGGTCCTAACATCCTGGGCCACTCCCTTTTCATTTTTACAATTAAGTAAGCATGCTGGGGTTCTGTTTGATCCTCAAGCACTATCCAGACTTCTATGAGCTCTTTAAAAACAGCAGATATTCATTTCGTTATTGTGAAGATCCTGGTATGCTATTCATCTGTAAGGCAGATGTTAATTTAACTAATCTTTCACCAGATCTTCACCTACTACAGTATATTTTATCATCTTCCCATTGCTTTTCTCTACTGCTGGCCCTAGTTTCTCAAAAGGGCACCAAAACTCAGTAAATATAATGATTCACCTAAAATGTTTTGCTGCAATATTGAATTGTAACAGATTTCAAAGAGAAAAAGAATGAGCTTGAAATTAGATGCTCTCATGCACATTTCTCATTAATTTTAACAAGTAAGGCACCACCCTGCTGCAGAGAGTAAAGAATTTAAGAAATGAATACACCATCAGGTCTATGCCTTTATAATTGCAAGCACTTAATTATTATTTTATAACTGCCAGAAAACAATTTCATATCATATCCCCTTGATGAAGAAAATTGGAGGTTCTCTGTAAAGTGATGATATTGAAAAACCAAAGATGTAAAGTTAATTATTACCAATGCCTATAAAGTTAAGACAGGAAACTAAGATTAAAGCTAAGATTGAGTGACATTGCAGCAAATATAATGTGATCTCGGAGCCTTTGGTATGCTAGAAAAATTGCCACCCTCTACTTTCTCTCATTTCTGAGTACTTGTTTATGATTCATTCTTTTTTCTTCAAAATTATAATGCCTATAGAAGAAGGTGGGGAAACTCGATAAGGAAATTTTTTTTAGTAAATATGATGTGTCTGTTCCTTGGAAAAACTTTCCCAATGGATGAATAATTGAAAGAATGGATAAGCAAATTTGTTGAAAATATTTGGTCAGGGTTCCTTTGGTTCATATCTATTTCCTCAGTCTAACCCTTTAATGTACTTCCCATTACTTAAGGAACAAAAGAGGGAAGGGAATTGGGGGGAGGGGCAGAAATGTGACCAGTCTTTTTCGATCTTATTGGTATGAATGTTTCTATGTCAGTTAGGCAGGAAGAAGGAAAGGAAATGAAGGTAGTGAATTTTTAATATTGTATTTGTTTGCTTTCTGTTTTCTGCTTAGACTTTTTTCCTAAGCTCCTCAGAGGTACTATGATTAACAGTACCCACTCCTTGTCACTCCCATATTTTTTTCATTAAAGGAGAAACATACATAGAAGCATTTCACAAAATTATACATTTCACATTTAATACATTTGGGAAATTACAGGCTTCATTTTAAATATATAAGTAGTAGATATGGGCTCAATATTATTTTCTTAAGCAAAATTAAATAAAGCTCTCTAGATATGTCACTTTTTCTTCCCAATTCATGTTTACATATTGATATCAAAAGTGCTCTACATCTAAAAATAAGCAAACAAGGCTCCCATGTGCTTTCAGATAAGCAGAGATAGACATTGACTGAGTTTCTACACATTAAAGGGAAGGTATGTCAACTTTTGAGGATTGGTTGCCTTACTTGTTAAAAATTGTGATACTCCTTTGTCTTACATAAACCAAATTGAGACAAGACACACAGCTTTAAGTGAAATATTATTTGTCTGGCTTCTCATAACTGCTAGCTTGAAAAACAGGCTCAAGAGGGTATTTCTCTGCAAAATTATACTGTGATAGGGAAAAGGGAAAATAGGTTTTTTTTGTGCTCAGGAGTCCAGAAGTAGTGCCCTGGATTGCTTTATTCCTTCATTCTACTAACAAAAAGCACACCTTACCAATATCTAAGAGAAGAGAAATTCTGATTCAACTTCTATTAATTAGCTTTGAGAAAGAATGTGGGAGAGTTTGGGCAAATCACAACCACCTCAATCTGGTTTTCTCATCAGAAAAAAACAAATCTACACTTCCCACAGGGTTTCCAATCCTTTATGTTTGTTTGAGTTTCTGCCATTGGTGCAAATTCAAATTATGGGACCTCATGTACAATTTTCAGAAAGAACAGCCTTTTCTGAAAATACAACTTAGCTCGGCTGTACATAAATCTAAGTTGAGGAAGCTGTACAAAGCAAATGAGGGGGGTAATCCATTTATCTGATTTGTTTCCTCTATCTTTAGTTTTTAATATCAATCAATCAACCTACAGATGATCATTGAGTACTTACTATGTACAAGGAAGTGTGGCAACCTGAAATGTGTCAGCAATTGATTTTTAAAAGTGTTCTCTTATTATAAAAAAATTTTTTTGGCAACATTAAAATGCATGAAACCCTCCCAAAAGGCAGGGCCATACTTCTATTCTCTGCAGAACTTGGTGATCTACAAATGAGGAATGTCTAGAGTCTTTATCCATGATGGATGAAATACCTAATAATTCATATCACTTCTAATCACATGGCAAACCACTAACTAAACCAGGCTCTATGGAACTGGGCCTCTAATGAAATGAGGAGACAGTGAAACAGGAAGAATATATACTTTTTTATGCCCCAAAAGAGATAATGCACGTTACTTCCTCAGACTTTGTTTATATCTTCCTGACTTGATAAAGGATAAAAGCATACTATAAACCAGAGAAGAGAAATTTTCAATTATCCTAACATCTAAGAAAAGGATCAAAGCTTCAAACTCAATCTTTCACAACCCTTGACCATAAACTAGGAAAATTTGTTTGAATTAAAGAACCAATAATCAAATTCCTCTCAAACCTTGGTACCAGAAAACATGTCTTTCCATTAATAATGCATTAAAATGTTTTCTTATGATGTGAAGCCTACAAAACTTGCCGTGTGGATAAAGAGGCTGTAATATCACATCTTCATTTGTTTATAAGTATTTCTGGGAAAGATTATTTGGATACATCATTAAACATTAATTCAAAATAAGATTATTAAAAAGCAGAATGGATTTAAATTAATGATAATGAGAGAAATAAAATGAAAGCTAAATATCCCACTCCCACCCCCATTAGTAATAATTTTCCCCTTGCATTACCCATGGTGCATTGCTTTACATATCTCTAGTAGACTTATGTATGTAACAGTGTTTTTTTTTTCTTTATGAGTCTGGCACCTCCATGAGGTAAGGGAATGGTTTATCCAGACTTTTATCACCCCAGCATGAATTACAATGATTTGTACACAGTAAGAACTTCAAAAATGACAGTAACATGAATTGAATGACTTGTGTACTGTTGGCACTAAACCCCTGATTTTGCAGATTAGAAAATTTAAGGGTAAAGAGATGTAACTCACAATCACCTTATAAAATCATTTCATGCCAGACCTTTATGGTATCATAATCTATTTTTTTTTGTATTGCTGCCTTGTATTTTGAAATCCATGATATACCAAAATCTGTGTAGAAAATAGAACTCATTAGCATATGCTATTTTTGCTATTTCAGCTAGTTTCAAGAAGTACTTAGACCACAAATGCATTTCTGTCCCACTGAGAAAGTCACAAACTATTCTAAGCTGAGCTCTTGATATACTCCATCCACCAGGTAATGTTGGTGAGCAAGACAGGCTAAGATGCCAATCACCCTTGCTTTATGGCAACTCAGTACTATCTTCATTGTTTAGGCAGAGAATCCCAAGCAACTCACTCCCCTTTGGGGGCATGACACCTAGGAAAGGACCAAAGTATCCAAACCCTTCAGATCAAAACTAGTGGTTAGCTTCTAGCCTAGAGATTCTAATTTGACATTTCTTCCTTTCCCCACCCCATAGGAAAGAAAGAAAGAAAGAAAGAAAGAAA
>NW_027185793.1:8786491-8796491 GCF_028583685.1 Petaurus breviceps papuanus
AGAAAGAGAGAAAGAAAGAAAGAAAGAAAGAAAGAAAGAAAGAAAGAAAGAAAGAAAGAAAGAAAGAAAGAAAGAAAGAAAGAAAAAGAAAGGAAGAAAGAAAGGAAGGAAGGAAGGAAGGAAGGAAGGAAGGAAGGAAGGAAGGAAGGAAGGAAGGAAGGAAGGAAGGAAGGAAGGAAGGAAAGAGGAAAGGAGATTTCACACATTAATGGACTAAATCACTGGTTCTAGAACCATTAACTGGTCATGTCTTAGTTATTTGCTCCTCATGGCTCCTCTCTGATATCTGATTCCTGCTTGTCTATACCTTCCAACTTGATTTTGCTTACTTCTGATAATTTCTTCCTACTTCTCTATAGTCTGGTTTCCTTCTCCTTCTGCAAACAAGCCTTTCTCCACCCCTAACATACTAGATCAGAACCTGATGGAGATTTGAACCAAGGTCCTCTGATTTCAAGAACCTTTACATAGTATCATGCTGCCTGTCTTGACACGTTCATGTTTCACTTTATACATTTAGAGGAGGTCTCTGCTTTGACTGTGAGTCTGAGTCATGAGGAAGGTGAATGATCTTTTGTATTTGTGGACGTAGATGTCATTTGATACCTGTTACTTAAAATGCATCTCTTGCTTGAACCATAGTAATCGTTGTATTTCAACCTGGTGTTTCTAACCATCTTCTTACTAATGTCTCCTGCCCTTTTTTCTCTTCCTATAAATATGATTTCAGCACCTTGGACTGTAGCTGATCAGTGGTGAGCTTTCCCTTATCTACAAATTCAGGCCCACTAATCTTCCCCACTATCTCCATATTGTCATTTGTACTCCAGAATATTGTTCTGCCTGGAAACCAACCTCCGATCTTTGGGACCTTGGACTCTGATTGATGAGCTCCCACATTATCTTGGTATTCTCTTTGTCCCTAATTTTCCAAAATATCTTGCATTGTCCTGCTTGTCTCTGTATCCTTTTCTATAACCTTAGACTATGCAATAACACTACTAGGTCTGTATCACAATGAGATTAAAAAGGAAACAAAAGAATCTATATATTTATAGCAGGTCTTTTTGTGGTGGCAAGGAATTGGAAATTGAGGGGATGTTCATCAGTTGGGGAATGGCTGCAAGAGTTGGTGTATACAATAGTGATATGAGAAATAATGAGCAGGATCGTCTCAGAAAATTTCAGAGAGACATGAATTGATATAAAGTGAAATGAGCAGAACCAGGAGCACTCTGTACATAGTAACAACAGGATTACATGATGAGCAACTGTGAAGGATTTAGCTAATATCAGCAACACAATAATCTAAGACAGTTCCAAAGGATATATTATCAAAAATGCTATCCACCTGGGGGGGGGGGGGGGGAGGGCAGTAACTGATGGACTCTGAATGCATATCAAAGCATACTTTTTTCTTTACTTTATTTTTTCTATTTGTTTTGGTTTGTATTTTCTTTCACAATGTAACTAACATGGAAATATTGAATCACGTATCTTTTTAAAGAGTGGGGGAGGAAGAGAGTTTGGAACCTAAAATTTCAAAAAAGAATGCTAAAGATTGTTTTGCATGCAGTTTGGGAAAAATAAAATATTAAATAATTTTAATAGAAATGAAGGTTTATTTCATTAGTGCCAATATTCTATCAGTGATGTCATATGAATGCATAGTATAGATTACTGCGGTCTTCAAAGAGAGACAGCAGAGGAGAGACACAAAGTGGGGTATAAGCAGGCTAAAACTCATAATATACCATTAAAAAGAATGTGGGATTGATGTCATAAAAATATAGATGTTTGAAAAAATGGGTAAAAATGAATGAGAATGGATTTCTTTGTGATATTAGCATAAAGTAAGGAAGGGAAGTCCTTCTGGAAAACTTCTGGATTATGTGAGAAGAGTGACACAGAATGAAAAGGCATGAATAGGTTGTAATATGTATCATGTGAGGAAATACATCGATGAAATCACAGATTGGTTTGAGTATTTGACTGTCCTTAGCTATTATTATTAATATTAGCAAATGGTTATTAAATGTTGGAGTGGGCTGAATCAAATTAAGTAAGAAAATTATTGGTTAGTTGTTTTTTAGTTGTGTCCAATACTTTGTGATCCCATTTGTTGTTCTTTGTTTTTGTTTGATTTGTTTTTGTTGGGTTTTTTGTTTGGTTGTTATTTGTGGGTTTTTTGTTTTGTTTTGTTTTGTTTTGGGCAAAGATAGCAAAGTGGTTTGCCATTTCCTTCTCTAGATCATTATACAAATGAGGAAACTGAGGCAAATAGGGTCAAGTGATTTGTTCAGGGTCACAAAGCTAGTAAGTATCTGAGGCCAGATTTAAAATCAGGAAGATGAGTGTTCTTGACTCCAGCCCCAGTATTCTATCCACCACTCCATATAGCTGCCCCAAAGAACAAAATTAGTAACAGTGAACTAGAGATTAGATACCATGAATTGAGAAGAGAAGCAGGGAAAGAATAAGAGAAGGGGGAGAAGAGAGAAGGATTCAATGAAGAAAAGGAGAGAGGAAGGGAGAAGTGGATAAGGGAAAAGAAAATAAGAGATGATGAGAGATAAAAATAGCAGAGAGGGAGGGAATAAAGGGTAGAGGAAAGAAGAGAGGAGGATTTTTTTTAATTTTTAAACAAGCTAATTTTTTTGTGCTTGTTTTTGAACAAACTAGTTTCCAATGCTAAGTCCCATGGGACACCTGTATAATTCTAACAATAAGTATATACTCTTAATGCCAAAGACATGTTACATAATTAATTTAGTTCATTAAATTAAATTTTTTAAAATTCTTTCAGGTTTGTTATTATTTGGGCATCATTTACACTTGTTCATTAAGGTTCCCCTTCAAAACTAGCATGTCCTTTCAAAGGACAAAACCTTCCTGGAAGTTTATTTTTCAGTTATATAAATGTTATCGATGTATATGAGTGCTTCCTTACATTGGTACTTTAAAAATCTATAATTTCATAGGTGTGGATATTCATTTTTCTATCACCACAGATTACTAACCCTGTATAACTTAGAACATGATCTTTAAGATTTGCTGTGACAGAAAACAAATCGTTACCTTAAATCTAAGCTGCTAATCGAGTTTTATGAATTTACGTATGCTGATCCTTTGAACATAACTAGTATATATGCATCACTAGGCCCATTGACCAAACCTCTTGAGCTGGTTAGGGTTTGCCAGATCTCATGCTCCACTGGCAAGCATTACAAAAAATTTGGATACCTGCCAAAGCATGAGGAAGCAATAGAATGAGTAGAGCTTGTGTGTGGATTTGTATTATGAAAATATAATCAGGCTTATGCCATATACAATGACTACAAATGGACATTACATTAATAAGTGTGCAAATGGTGGTCTTATTCATGCAAAAGCTAATAAGTGACATTTTTAGAGAGAATTCATTGTTTCCAATTGCATTTCTTTGCAATAGATTGTCAACTTATCTGATTCGGTGATGATTATACATTGGCCAGTTGCCTCACTCATTAAGACAGCCAGATCCAGTTAACCACATTAGCCCACAAAAGAGTTGACTTGAAATATTTCATAATTCCAATGGGATGTTGTGGGGTTTTTTTCCAAATGTAGTTTGTTTTGTTACACTGCAGTGAGATTTTGAATAAAAATATTTGCACCCATCTGTGTGACAGCCTTCATGATCTTTCAGTGAGAGATCTAAACCAGTCTTCCTTGTTTCTGCCCTTAACTGTGTGGAAAGCTATGAAGGAAAGGCTAACTGTGCTCCAATTACATTGGTGATATCAGTATCTGACTGGGAAGCTGCTTAGGGTCAATTCCTGTATTGTTTGATTTTTCAAATATTTGATATTTTCTTGCCTGGCATATAACTGTATCACAAAAATATTCTTAGTACCAAAATACATGGTTGGAAATGCTTACCAATGGGAGATACACCCAACTAAAATTTGATGCCTATATGTACATGAGAAATAGTGCAAAAATTAGAACAATTATTGATATAATGCCTTCTAATAAAATAAAGGAGCAATATTTGCTACTAAAGATTAAAATGGTTGTCTTAAATTATCAGAACTCAATAATTCAATTTTAGAAATTCAACTAATATTTATTGAATATCTTCTAAGAATCACTGGGCAACTCATTTTGCTAGACACTCATATAAAGATGAAGAAAGCATGGAATTGCTTTCAAGGGCCTTAACAGTGATGTGGAAAGATAATTGTCATAAACACAGTCTTAAGAGAGGTCTAGGTTCCCCAAAGCTTTCATTTCACTTTTCCTGGGTAGACTTGTTTCTTTAGCATAGGAGACAGATTTTGAGAGGATCATCAACAAGCATATTTTTAATCTAGTGAATATATTTTTTAAAACTAGCAAAACCCAATTCATAAAAAATGCTTCAATAGTCTGCTCCTCTAATGGGAGAGTTGGAATATATACATAACACACATCATACATACATACATATGAAAACACATGTAAACATATACACTTTTCTTTCTTTCTTTGTATTTGTCTATTTATGAGAGGCAACTAGATTATACAGTAAATAGAGCACTAGGCCTGGAAGTCAGAAAAACCTGAGTTCATCCTCAGAAATTTATTAGCTGTGTGTCCCTCTGCATGTCACTTAAGCCCGTTTCCTGAGCAGCAATATGTAAAATACCACCAACCTCCCACACGTGTAAGGATCAAATGAGATAATATTTGTAAAGCCCTTAGCACAGGGTCTGTTATAAAGTAATTGTTTAATAAGTTCTTGTTTCCTTCCTTCCTTCCTTCCTTCCTTCCTTCCTTCCTTCCTTCCTTCCTTCCTTCCTTCCTTCCTTCCTTCCTTCCTTCTTTCCTTCCTTCCTTCTTTCCTTCCTTCCTTCCTTCCTTCCCTCCTTCCTTCCTTCCTTCCTTCTTTTCTTCCACCTCTCATTTCCTGAGGATCTTAACACACAGTCATACACTTGCGCACACACACACCCCCATTATAAAAATCATTGCTAAACCTAATTACCATTTAATTCTAAAAACGTGAAAGTCAAAAATATGCAAACTATAACAGCTAAGTGTTGCCAGAAGAAATCTTCTAGAAGTGCAAAGTAAAGTTCATGAAAAGACATAAAGGTTAAAAAGAACAAAAAAAAAGCTAATTACATTATTTGGAAAGAGTTATCATTGCCCTATTCCTATACTTCTGTTGGAGATTTATAAGAAAAGGTAATCTGAATGATTTGTGCTTCATGTTTTTAAATATTCAATAAAGTTTACATTGTATGTAACATTATGACACATTTTCTTATTAATATTAATGTAGAAGTGTTTGAATGCTAATCATTTATTACACTCATAAATAATATTTTGTCTATTTTTTCCTTCCTGAATTAAAGTACAACCTTTTCTCAGGCAATTCTTTTTGAAGGACTTGGGGTTTGGTGAATTCTGAAAGTATATTGAATGATTGGAGAGTTAAAGAAAACAATTTTACTTCCAAATAATGGTTTCATAAGCATGAGCCTACTGAACTGAAAGATCATTTCAAGTTACAAAAGGATATAGATCTATATCCACACAGATGAGAGAGTGAAAAAAATATTTCTAAGTCACATGTACTAACCAAAGAGAAAGGAAAAAAAATTAATATATTAGGCAACTTAAGAAAACACCTATTCACAAAATTTTCCTAAAGATTTACCAAACAATGCCTCATTCTAGTTTATCCAAATCCACTAATTTCTATTCAATTACTATGTATTTTGAAACTATTTTCCTTTAGAAAACTTTTAAAGAGAATTCTAAATCAGTAAGTGTCAATACCTGGTGTAAACATGGAGATGACATTTCTTTATTTCATCTAAATGGATAATTACCTAAAAATTTAATGGGGACTAACTAGGTTTCCAGGTAACTAGATGGAATATATGCATTTGTATGTGAAATTCAAAGGGTAAATAAAAGTCCCAAAGGCACGTGTTTTATTGAAATTTGTGTATATTCATAATTAATATGTTTCTTCTTAATATGGCACAACAAAAATAGGCAAGACTTTCTTGTAAAGACAGCCAGGCCCTCAATGTTTCAGTTAGAATATAAAGTGGGACAGCTTTTTTTTTTCTGAAATAGCAACCCCTGCTTTAAAAATTACAAATTGAATTCTCATGCAGCAGAAACAGCCTAGTAAAACTGGATGTTACAACTCCATATATCCATCTATACCTAGGTGAAGAAATTTTTCTTTTTTCATATTATAATCATAGAATTCTGAGTTGATAAGTAGATCTTAGAGGTCATCTCCTACAACTTCTTCCCATCAGAGATGAAGAAACTCAGATTCAAAGAGAATAAGTAACTTATCTCTAGAGTTGCCACTTTATATAAAATTATCTCAATCAATGTCCTCAACAACCTCATGATGTAAGTACTGTGTTTATTACCTATTATCCTGATTTTATAGATGTCTGTACTGAGACAATGAAATTAAGCAACTTGATAGCTAGTAAATATGAGGAGCAGGACTTGAACCTGACTACAGGTACAACCTGACTACTTCTTATCATCACACTATGCTACCTCTTAGATACTGAGTAGCACATATGATCTGGGATTCTATCCAAGCTGTCCTGACTTTCAAATGGGTGGTCTTTTACCTAAATCACAAATATCTCACAACTGCAGACTTAAATGATATCTGGGTATTCATTTAGCCCTCCTCTTCTCTGTCTCTGTCTCTCTCTCTCTGTCTCTGTCTCTCTGTCTCTGTCTCTCTCTCTCTCTCCACACACACACACACACACATATCTACAATAGCTTCCCTGACAAGTGATCATACAGTTTCTATTGAAGACCTCCAAGGAGTCAGAACCCACTTCATCCCAAGGTAGTCATTTCCACTTTGAGGAACTTTTTTTCCTAATTTCAAGTCGATTTGCCCCTGCAGTTTCTACTCTTTGTCCTTAGTCCTGCCTTACAGGGCCAATAGTGTATCTAATTCCTCTTCCCAGGATAGGCCTTCAAATAATTGAAGACAGTTATCATGTTCATTCTGAATCTTCTTTGAACTAAATATGCCCAGTTCCTTCAACTGATGACCAGATACAAGGTTTTTATTATTCTTCTTGCTGTCCTCTGAGTAGTCTCCAGTTATCCAAGTCCTTCATAAACCTGTGGCCTCCAAATTATATTTTAAGTACTTTTAAACTTTATTATTTGTTTTTTTGTACCCATTATATTTTTGGAACTTAATAGTAGCCCCGGGAAGGAGATATTATAGGCATTAGATTTTCCATTCTATAGATACTGAAAATTAGATTAATATAGGCTAATAATCACCACATGATCACTAGGAAGAATCAGACAGACAGCCTGTTATCCAACTTTTTTATTAAAATGGATATTCAAAGTGTCAACTGAAGAAACTTCAAAAATAATATGAGTCCACAGGAAATTGCAAGGCATCGAAAATGCACATCCAGTTTAAAACATTACTAATTAACTGAATATTCAAACTAGTAAGCCAGGAGTTAAAATTTCTCTTTCATTAGTAAGTTTCAGAGCTTTCTGTTCTCTGTTTTCTTAGTTGGTTTTCTTTTCTTCTTTTTGTATAATCTAAGGTTTGATAAAGATGAATTTATTTCATTTTAACTCATGGTGGTTTGAGTGCTTTCTCATTATTTTGGTGCTTCTATATATGCAGCACTGTATCTGAAAATTAACAAAACTTGTAAGAGGAAATTTCTGTAATGTCTGATGCAAGTTGACCTCAAAGGACTGATTTCAGAAATAAAGCGTTGAACTGCTCTCCACACAAGTTGTGACTAGATATACATAAAATAGGGGACCTTTAGACTTTTTTCATGGATATGCAATGAAGCCAGCTGAGATTTGAGGCAAAATTTGTCCTTTATGTAATATATGTTCATTTTTAAGATATTAAAAACCACAATGTGCCCTCATATGAGCCTTATGAAATAAAATGATTAAAACAATGATGATTCAATATTTGTTTATCAAGCCAGCTTCTTCTGTTTGAGTTATTTCCCAAGTCATCAAGAATTTTTGCTAAATTCCACTGGAGTTTAAGCTGGTGCCCTTAAATATTGATTTATTAAATACTGTCAGAGAGAGCCCCAAAAGACTTTACAGACATCCAAAGTGACTCTTATCTTGCTTAACTTAACATTGCACTGTCCATGAAAAAAGCCATAGGATATAAGACCCTCCTGCACAGATACTCTATTGATGATGATGAGTCTGAGGGTGAAGATGAGGATGACAATGACAATGATTGAAGATGTAATGGGAAACAAAGAAGTATTTAACACCTTGTTTCCGCTTTTTAATTATTTAGCATCTTGTTTCAGTTCAAGTTTCTTTTAAGCCTTGCCCATGATTATATCAAGTCTTTGTTAAGAAAAAGAACTTGTGAACCCCACAAATTGTGAACCCTAGAACTTGTGAACTACTGTTCCTGATGCAACAGGAAGGGGAGGAGCTAATGATCATATATAAGGAGAAGCCCAAGCTGGAGAACTGAGAATAACTTCGAAGAGAACTCTTGTGGTGGCAGAGTTGATAAGGAGAAAACTTGTGGTTCTGTGGCACGCTCCTTTTCTCTTCTGTTTCTGGTGATTTTTCTTTGTGATACTTTGTACAGAAGCCCTGGGATCTTACTGGAAGCCCTGAAAGAGGATTTCCTTATTGTGTGTTTACAGAAGTCCTGGAGGAGGCTTTTGGAGGACTTTTCTGATGATTTGTGTTGGCCTCTGGGAACTTATTGGTGGTTCTATGGGGTTTTCACAGGCAGATAGTAAATTGATGATGGTGTAATATGTGTGAATGTTATCGTGGCTCTTCACAGAAACAGAAATTGTGAAGGACTTGAGGTGGACTGGATGGACACTGTGAGCCTCAATATGGAATGGAAACTGAACAAGTAGCTAGACAAGGAACTGGATGAGGAACTGGACAAGGAGCTGAGAGATGCCTGCCTTTGTATCCAGGTGACAGTTGGGTACATTCAGGCAGGAGCTGGGATCATGGAAGAAGAACCATGGTTGCTTAGAGACAGCCTTGAGCCAAGATGAAAATACCTCTTCTTGGGTACTTAATGCTGATTGAGAAGATTATGATGTATTGTGACCTAGGGGCAGAGAACATTGACCTTTTTACTTTGCGTCCCTTAAGGAAGCTTGCTCCCTTAAGGGTGATTGAGTTAAGGACTTTCTGAATGATACCTTATGCTTAAAACTATGTGGCCACTTTGGTGAAAACTATGTGACCATTTTAGTGAGAAGTTGTTATGTCAGAACTTTGTGAATGCTGTACTTTGGTTTCTGTGAATGTTTTGCTTTAATTTACTGCCAAACAAATTGAGAGTTCACTTTACTATGTAATCAGAACCTTGAAGTTGTTCACAGAAGCTGTCCTCTGGAAAGCTGCTTGTGCTTGGCTTTACAGAAGATTATGGTCATTCCTTACACTTGTAAAAGCTTTTTCCCCCCAAACACTTGCACATATACAGCATCATTTAACTCTCATGTAAGTTTTGCAAAATGAAGAAGATAGGTATTTTCTTCATTTGACAGATGTAGTTAAATGATCTGTGAAAGATCATTAAGGGAAATAACTTTATAGAGTTAGCTATTCAAACTGAGGTCAAATCTGACCTCAGACAATTCCTGTGTGACCCTGGGCATATAATTTAACCTCTGTCTGCCTCAGTTTCCTCAATGGTAAAATGAGGATAATAATAGTACCTAACTCCCATGGTTGTTATGAGGATAAAATGATATGATATTTTTAAAGTGTTTAGCATAGTAGCTGGCACACTGCATGTGTTTCTCCATTTTTTCTTCCTTTTTTCCTTCCTTTCTTTCTTCCTTCTTTACTTCCTTTCTTCCTTCTTTCCCTCCCTCCCTCCCTCTTTCCCTCCCTCCCTCATTCCTTCCTTCCTTCCTTCCTTTCTTCCTTCCTTCCTTCCTTCCTTCCTTCCTTCCTTCCTTCCTTCCTT
>NW_027185793.1:8796501-8804200 GCF_028583685.1 Petaurus breviceps papuanus
CTTCCTTCCTTCCTTCCTTCCTTCCTTCCTTCCTTCCTTCCTTCCTTCCTTCCTTCCTTCCTTCCTTCATTCATTCTTTTCTTCCTTCCTTCATTCCTTTCCAGTCCAGGGTCCTTTCACTGTTGTTGCCTCAATAATGTATATGTAACATCTATATCACCACACAATCTATGAATCAATCAAGCAACCACCTTTTTGTAAGCAGCCATTATGTGCATGGCACAGGGCTAATCCCTAGTCATCAAAAAAAAATAGTCCCATCCTTGGGGAACATATATTCTAACTGAAAAAGCATTTTGTACATAACTAAGTGTAATGGCAAGCAAAGGGATATTTACCTCCTTGTTTCAGTACTTAGCTCCATGTTTCATTTCTTCAAGTGTCTTTGCCTGTGATTATATCAAGTCTTCATTAGAAACACAACCTGTGAAGCCCACAGAGGAAGGAATTTGGCATAGAAAATCAGGAGCACAAGCTGGGAATAAGCAGAACTGGAAAGAAAGATGGCTGTGGTGCCCACACTTTGTCTGTGTTGATGGTACTTTGTCAGACCTGTCTGTTGATAGAGGACATTACTGTCATAGAAGCTCTGGCACCTTACTACTGGTTCAGAATCCCTGAAAGAGGATTTTCCTGCTGTCTGTTTACAGAAGTTCTGAAGGAAGGTTTTATTGATATTTTTAGAGGTCCTGGGACTTTACTGATTGTTTGTGCTGCTTTCTCATACAGAGATCTTGTCTGCTGATCTGTGTGGATTTCACAAGCAGAAAGGTCCTGCAATGTGTGTAAACATTGTTATAACTCTGCTAAGCTTGACGAATGGAGCTGAACCAGGAGGTGGGCCAGTAACTGGATGAGGAGCTGGGATCTGCCTACCTGTGAATCCAGGTGACAGTTTGGTGAATTCAGACAAAAGCTGGGAGCATGGAAGAGGAGCCATGGAGTTTGCCAGTCAGCCTTGAGTCATGATGAAAGTGCTGACTGACAAGATCATGATTTACTGTGAACTAGGGTTGGGAGAACTTTGTACTTCATACCCCTTAAGGATGATTGAGTTAAGGATGATTGGAAGCTAGTCTCCAATCAAGATGAAAGAAGACTTTCGGACTGATGGGATTAAAACAATGTTACATTGGTGGGAGACATCTGTACTTTGTATCCCTTAAGGATAATTCCTTCTTAAGGATGATTGAGTTAAGGATTTACTAAATGATATCTTCTGTTTAAGACTATGTGGTCACTTTAGTAATAAGTTCTTATGCAATATTGCTGTGAATGTTGTACATTGGTTTCTGTGAATGTTTTGCTTTAGTTTATTGCTGAATAAAAAGAGAGTTCACTATATAATGTGATCAGAACCATAAAGCTATTCACAGCAGCAGTCCTCTGGAAAGCTGCTTCTGTTTGGCTTTACACTAAGGAATTACAAAATATACAGAAAATGTAAGGAAAACTTTGAGAGGAAAGGCTCTAGCAGCTGAGGTAATCAGGAAAGGATTCATTTGTCATTTTGGATGAATCTTAGAAGAAACCAAAGATTCCAAGAGAAAGAAATGAGGAGGGAGTACATTCCATGCATGAAGGACCATGTGATATGAAGTTGAACCAGGAATATGAAGGTAGGAGACAGTATGAATTAAGGCAATCTGTGGATAATCTCCTGTAAAAATTGAAGATTCTACCTACATACATGTGAACTGGGGAGGGAGGAGGGAGGAAGCATTCATCCAACAGCCTACAAACAGAACAAAGATGACCACAGTACTTATATGCTACCCCCACCAAGTAGCAAAATGAAGTTGCATATATTCCCTTTAGGAAGGAGCTCATTTTTTTTTTACTTTGAGCAATAGTCTTTATATAGCAGGCCCTGAATTAAGGACCTTATTTCTCATGTTCACATGCCAATGATGTTTGAAGTTTTATTTCTCTGCTAAAAGAGGAAGAGGGTGGAAAATAATTTGTGTTTTTTTTACAATTATTTTCCCTTTGAGGTGAAACCTTGATGTGTATTTGTTCCTTTAAGTAGAAACTCCAAATAGAAATCTGTCCCAGATGACCATGTGTAAATAATTATAATCTCTTTTATTTGGCATAAGTCTGTCATCAGAAACACTAATACTGGCTCTGGAGATATTCTAAAAAAACATCTGAGCTCAGGAATGCTTGAACCATTTCTGTCAAAAATTTACCCTATTGTGGTTTTTATTCTTTAAAGATGGAAGCACTTTTTTTTAAAAAAATGGCCTAGAAATAAAGTACTTACTGATATAGAGCTATTTTATCAGCCTGCCTATCCACATGAGTAATTATTGTGTCATTAATGCTAATGGGAATTGTACAAAAATCAAGAAAATATTACAATTTTCCTGACATTGTTTGGGAAAAGGAAGAGTTGGAGGCAATTTATTTAACAGGGATAAAATTTCTTCTGCCTAGAAGTTGCCATTCAAAATGGTACTCTTAAATGTTGAATTGAAGTCAGAAGTATTTTAGAGATATATTTAGACATGTCTGAGACATAGCATGGTGTAGTAGATAGAAAGCCAGGATTCCTCTACTTTATATTCTCTTCTAACCTTCAGTCAACCGTTTTGTTAGGAAAACCTACATTCAAAACTTTGTGACTACAGGAAAGTCACTTAATCACTCAGTGTCCTAGGAAATTGTAATGGAAATACAAATTTAAAGATCTTCCCTGCCCCTAGGCTAATGTGCACCTGATGCCTGGGGTGGAAGGCTTGTTTTTCAGTAGATACGTCTTGATTGGCCAGTGAGTCAATAAGGTTGTTACATTCTCTGAGCCAGGAGAAGGCTATATAAGCCCTGATGGGTAGCTTTGTTTTGGGGGCTCACTTTGAGAAAGAAGTGTTCTGTGATTTGATCTGTATTCTGGGAAGCCGTTGTCCAGGCCCCCCCCCGGCTTTGAAAAACCCAGATGTTGATTTGGTATGGATATAATGGTTGGTCAGTTTGGAAAGCTGTCTACTTGATCTGTTTCTGTCTTGATAATTCTGCCTGTATACTTTGAAGTTCGGGGTGCTGACCTTTTCCCCTGAACAAGGTAAACGATATATGTCTGACTGATTAAAGTAAGCTTGTTAACCCATTTTGAGTTGCTTTCCTTTAACAAAGCAGATCTAAGAACCTGTGTAAGCAGCCACCCTAGGGACTCCAGGATGCTTGCTGCTACAGAAATTCTCTAAAACAATAAGATGCAGAAGAGTTACAGGTCTGCATTGATAGAGAGTTGAAATTACAAATCTGAAACAAAATAAAAAAGATTAAATCCATGCATCTTGCATAGAAGTGTCTACGTAATTTTGACTGATCTCCTGAAATGAAAAATTAAATAACAAAACAGAAAAAGCATCAAAAGTCTATAGCACAGAGCCTCTGACTCAATATCCAATCTATACATCTATATATAAGAACAAAAAAGGGGGAAAAAAGAAAGTTTTTTTTTTAAGTGCAGTCTTCAACACAGTGAAGAAGTCCTTTCATTCATTCAGTTCCCAGTCCTATTCCTCTCTGAGAAAATTTGGAGGAATCAACCTAGGTGTAGTTACATAAATTATGTCATAGTAATATGATTAATGCAGTAGTTGCCTCTATGACATCTCCAAAGGTGAAGGAAATTTTGATAAGATTGGAAGGTATGTCCTGCCCACACAAGACAGGATATAATATTTGAATCATCCCATGAAGCTGTCAAGTGAGAAAATTTGAGACTTCTCTTATAATGAGTATAATCTCTGTTTCTTGCCCATCCTTGAAACTTTGAAATCTGAACCTTCACCCTCACCTAGCAAGCCTCCTGTCAGACTTTGTTGTGATTTCTGATTTTTACCTTGTTTCCACTTTAGAAACCATTTCCCATGTCAAGTACTACAATCTCTGCTTATTTGAATAATTCTTGAATGTGATTCATTGGTGTGATGTTCGTGACTTTTAGTTACATAGCAACTTCTCAGCTGCACCCATTCTTCAAATTGAGGAGTGTTGAATCTCCACAGACCTCACTCATGTCCTGCTCTTGCAAGGGCACAAAGAGAATCTTAGTCAAGTGGCATAGTTTTAGCCCTGAAAGCAATGTTACAGACCATTGAATGTCACAACCTCATTTTATAAATGAAGAGACTAAGACATGGAGCAATTAAATGGCTTTGCATAGAGAAAATAAGTATTGGAGGTAAGGTCTAAACCAATGTTTTCCTGACCCTGCATCTAATTCCCTGTCCTCTCTACCTGAAATAGCAAACACAAAGCTGTAAGGCAGCCCATAGCACTCCAGAGTGCAAGAAGATCAGATTAAAATACAATTGGGTAATATTTAACAAAATGAGTAAAACTACAATAAAATATAGATAGTTTTAATATGTGGTTTCCTAGGTCAATATGCCACCCACAGCAATCTTCATGTATATTTTGGTGGCCCACATTTCTATTTGAGTTTTAAACTAAGACTTTTATCATGCATCATAGTAAAGGGAGAAAATAGATATCTTGGGAAGTTTTTCAAGTATAAAAAAATAGAAATATTTTGACAAAGAGTATATTGAGTAGGTATTGTCAAATGTGTCAGTAGGTCCTAACCATTCCCCCTTAGGAAAGTAGTAGGTCAGATAGATAAATTCAATTGTCAATGTGTTTATGACTGAAGTCCCTATTTTTAGTAAAAATGTCTTAAGGATCTTAATGGCCACAAATCCATCAACTTTGTTTGTATACTTCAAAACACTTAGTACTATTGTGTAAGAAAATAGCATAAGCATAATATACTTTATAACATGTGCTATAGTAACTAATCAAAGTTTTCATTTAAGGGAAATAAATGAATATTATATATAGTACTACTTTTACTTATTATTCCAGGAAGAAAAGTAAATTAGCAAAGTAATAACCAGTATGGTCGAGTTGATCACCAGCATCTTTGGTGGCCTCAAGAATGATCAACACATAAATGACAAGGCGAAGTAAAAGGTAAGTGTGGACATTGGGAGAAGGGGACAGAGAGTGTGGTCCAGCCTCTGCCCATGGAGGGAGAAGTGGCTGAGGTGCAGTGGCCATGCTCCTGCTGCTGCTGCTGTCCCATGGCTGCTTCAGAGATCTTGGCCTGCAGATTGTAGGGGGACCAAACAACTAATCTGAGTGGTAATCATTCTTCCTTTAACCTGCTTGGATCTGGATCACTATGTTGGGTGGAGGTCCTGGGGTGTGTGACCAGGTTGAAAATCCAGTGGAGGCTTCAGAGAGGGCACCCAACTTATAGCTCCAGAACCTGAGAAAGCCCCAGTGATTGGGGACAAAGCTCTCCGGAAGCAGAGATCTACTGTGGCAAAAACCTCAAAAGTCAAGTAGAGTGGCAACATGAACAAGCAAAGGAAGCAAAGCAAGCACAACAATCCAAATTTGGGTTCCTTTTTTAGGAACAAAAAGGATCAAAGCATGGAACAGGAGGAAGACAATGAAGTCAGAACTCCTGCACCAAAAGCTTCTGAGAAAAATACAAGGTGGTTACAGGCCATAGAAGAGCTTAAAAAGGATATTGAAAACCAAACAAGAGGAGTGGAGGAAAAATTGGGAAGATAAATGAGAATTAAGCAAGAAAATCATGAAAAGAGGGTCAACAATCTGCCTGAAGAAAATAATACCTTAAAAAATAGACTAACTCAAATGGCAAAAGAGGCTCAAAAAGCCAATGAGGAGAAGAATGCCTTAAAAAGCCAAATTCGCCAGATGGAAAAAGAATCTCAAAAGCTCACTCAAGAGAATCATTCCTTCAGAATTAGGTTGGAGCAAATGGAAGATAGTTACTTTATGAGAAATCAAGATACTGTTAAATGGATCCAAACAAACAAAAAATATAGAAAGGAATTTGATATATCTCATTGGAAAAAACCACTGACCTGGAAAATATATTCAGGAGAGATAATTTAAAAATTATTGGAATACCTGAAAGCCATGATCAAAAAAAGAACCTAGAAATCATCCTTCAATAATTTCTCAAGCAAAATTGCCCTGATGTTTTAGAACCAGAGCACAAAATAGAGGTTTGAAAGCATTCAACAATCACCTCTTGTAAAAGGTCCCAAAAAGAAAACTCCTAGGAATATTATAGCCAGCTTCCAGATTTCCCAGACCAATGAAAAAATATTACAAGCAGCCAAGAATAAACAATTTGAATATTGTGGAAACACAATCAGTATAACACAGGATCTGACAGTTTCTACAATAAGAGATCAAAGGACTTGGAATATGATATTCCATAGCTCAAAAGAGCTAGGATTAAGAGCAGGAATCACCTACCCTGAAAAACTGAATATCATGTTTCAGGGGAAAATATGATCATTCAGTGAAATAGAGGACTTTCAAGCATTCTTTATAAAAAAGCCAGAGTTGAATAGAAATTTTGACATTTAGATACAAGAAGTAAGAGAAGCATGAGAAAGTAAACAGGGAAAAAAAATTATAAGGAATTTACCAAAGTTGAAATATTTACAATCATACATGGAAAAATGATAATTGTTACTTATGAAGCTTTTCTCAGTATAAGAATAGTTGAAGGGAATATAAATACATGTATGTATGTATATAGGTGTGTGTGTATGTATACATGTATATGTGTGTGCATGTATACATATATTATATGTCTATATAGGAGGGTATATAGGAATATGAATACATATGTAAGTATGTGTGTGTATGTACAGGTATACATAGACAGAGGACACAGGATCAGTTGAATAGGAAGGGATGATAGTTAAAAGGTGAAATTGAGAGGTGAGATAGGAATATAATGACAGGATATAGGGAAAGACAGAATGGGGTAAATTACCTCATATAGAAGAGACAAGGGAAAACTGTTATAATGGAGGGAAAGAACAGATAGGCAAAAGGGTATGGGTCAACCTTACTCTCATTGAATTTGATTTAGGGAGGGAATAAAATACACAATAAATAGGGTATCTCACCCTACAGGAGAGTAGGGGAGAAGGGGATGATGGATGGGAGGGCAGGTTTGGGGAGAAGGTTAATTAGAAGCACAGACTTTTGAAAAGGGACAGAGTCAAAGTAGAGAATAGAAAAAGTTGGGGTGGGATAGGATAGAGGGAAATATGCTCAGTCTTTCACAATATATCCACTATGAAAATGTTTGGGGTATTCGTACAACCTATATTGAATTTTTTATCTTCCCAGTAAGGGTGGGTGATGAGGGAGGAAGGGAAAGAATCTGGAATTAAAAGTTTTAATATTAAATGTTTAAAATATATATATTATTATTTTTACATGCAAGTGGGAAATAAGATATACAGGCACTGAGGGATGGAGATCCATCTTGCCCTAGAGGAAAGTTGGAGGGCAGATTGGAGATGATGTAGGTGAGAGCAGATTGGCAGAGGGGTTATACAGTGATATCACTGTTTTGTGGTGGTGGACAGGGGAAAGATGGGGAGAAAAATTTTAACTCACAATCTTGTGGGAATGATGTAAACTAAAAATTAACATAAAATTTAATTTGCAAGAAAGAAAGAGAAAGAAATAAAGAGAGAAAGAGATAAAGAGAGAAAGGAGGAAAGAAACAAAAGAAAGAAAGAAAGAGAAAAAGAAAGAAAGAAGGAAGAAAGAAAGAAGGAAGGAAAGAAGGAAGCAAGGAAGGAAGGAAGGAAGGAAGGAAGGAAGGAAGGAAGGAAGGAAG
>NW_027185793.1:8804210-8807671 GCF_028583685.1 Petaurus breviceps papuanus
GAAGGAAGGAAGGAAGGAAGGAAGGAAGGAAGGAAGGAAGGAAGGAAAAAAGGAAGGAAGGAAGGAAGGAAAGAAAGAAGGAAGGAAGGAAGAAAAAAGAAAGGGGGAGCCAAGATGGTGGAATAGAAGCAGGACCTCCCCGCTGCTCTGGCTTCCACCTTCCTCAATCCATGTAAAAAGGGTACTTTAAATAAAATGTGGAGCTGCAAAACCCACAAAATGACACAGAGAAGCTAACCTACCACTGAGGACAGCCTGGAAGGCTGGCAGGAATCAGCCAGTGCAGCACTCTGGAAGCTGAGCCCAGCCCCATGCCAAGGCTTTAGCCCCAGGGTGGGTCTGACCAGCCAACTGGCAGAAGGGACCCCAGATCAGCAGCAGCTGTGGCCATTTCCAGATTTATCAACACATAGATGCAAAGGACAAAGTGAGAGGTCAGTGCAGTCTGGACTTTGTGACCTAGTAAGTGGGAATGTGAGGCTTTTGCCCCCAGGGCAAGAAGCCACTGAGACACCAGCACAGCCAGCCAACACCACATGGCAGCTTCAGCTCCTGGCCTGCAGAGTGTAGGGGGACCAAGCACCAAGTTTAGGGGTAATTGCTGTTGTTTTAACCCTCTTGGATCTGGATTGCAGTCTAGGGTGGAGGTCCTGGACTGTGTGTCTAGCTTGCCAGAGCATGGGAATACCTCAGAGAGGGCACACATCTAATATGTCCAACACCTGAGAAAACCCCAGCGTTTGGGATGAAAGCTCCCCTGTCTGCTGGCAGAGTCCTACTGTGACAAAAAAAACCCAGGGCTCAAGTGACTGAGGGGTGACATAACCAGGCAAGGGAAGCAAATCAGACAGAAGATTCCAACATTCAATTCCTATTTGGGGATAAAAAGGAGCAAAGCATGTCACAGGAGGAAGGCAGTGAAGTCAAAACTCCTGCACCAAAAGCTTCAAAGGAAAATCCGAGCTGGTTAAAGGACATAGAGGACCTTAAGAAGCAGATAAGAGAAGTGGAGGAAAAATTGGGAAGAGAAATGAGAACAATGCAAGAAAATTACAAAATGAGAGTCAACAGCCTGACTGAGGAAAATAACACCTTAAAAAATAGACTAACTCAAACAGCAAAAGAGGCTCAAAAAGCCAATGAGGAGAAGAATGCCTTAAAAAGTCGAATTTGCCAGATGGAAAAAGAATCTCAAAAGCTCAATGAGGAGAATCATTGCTTCAGAATTATATTGGAGCAAATGGAACCTAAGGACTTTATGAGAAACCAAGATGCTTTTAAACAGATCCAAACAAATGAAAGAATAGAAGGCAATGTGAAATATCTCATGGGAAAAACCACTGACCTGGAAAACAGATCCAGGAGAGATAATTTAAAAATTATTGGACTGCCTGAAAGCCATGACCTAAGTAAGACCCTAGAAATCATCCTCCAGGAAGTTCTCAAAGAAAACTGCCCTGATGTTTTAGAACCAGAGGGCAAAATAGAGGTTGAAAGAATCCACTGATCACCTCCTGAAAAAGATCCCAAAAATAAAACTCCTAGGAATATTATAGCCAGGTTCTGGAATTCCCAGATTAAGGAGAGAATATTACAAGCAGCCAGGAAGAAACAATTTGAATATTGTGGAAACACAATCAGGATAAGCCAGGATGTGGCAGCTTCTATACTGAGGGATCGAAGGGCTTGGAATATGATATTCCAGAGGTCAAAGGAGCTGGGATTAAAACCAAGAGTCACCTACCCAGCAAAACTGAGTATCATGTTTCAGGGGAAAATATGGTCTGAATGAATAGAGGACTTTCAAGCATTCTTGCTGAAAAAAAAAAACAGAGTTGAATAAAAAATTTGACATTCAGATACAAGAAACAAGAGAAGCATGAGAAGGTAAACAGGGAAAAGGAATTGTAAGGAACTTATCAAAATTGAACTATTAACATTCCTACATGGAAAAACAATAATTGTTACTTATGAAACTTTTCTCAGTAGTTGAAGGGAATAGAAATATATGAGGTAATATGGGCATATGAATACATATATAAATGTGTGTATATATATTTACAGGTATACATAGATAGAGATACACATGACTAATTTAACAGAAAGGGATGATACTTAACAGGTGAAATTAGGAGGTGAGAGAAGAATATAATGAGAGGAGATGGGGAGAGACAGAATTGGGTAAACTATCTCATATAGAAGAGGCAAAGGAAAATGGTTACAATGGAGGGGAAGAATATGAAGGCAAAAGGGAATGGGTCAACCTTATTCCCATTGAATTTGGCTTAAGGAGGTAATGAAATACATACTAAATAGGGTATCTCACCCTCCAGGAGAGTGGGGTGGGGAAAGGGGATGAGAGGGGGGATAATAGAAGGGAGGGAAGACTGGTGGGGGAGGGAAGTTGGAAGCAACCACTTTTGAAAAGGGACGGGATTAAAGTAGAGAATAGAACAAGTGGGAGGTGGGATAGGAGGGAGGGAAATATACTCAGTCTTTTATAATATATCTACTGTGTTATTATTTTGCATTAGCCACACATGTACAACCTATACTGAACTGCTCATCTTCTCAGTAAGGGTGGGTGAAAAGGGAGTTAATGAATCTGATATATATATATATATATACTATTATTAATACTATTTTACATGTAATTGGGAAATAAGATATACATCTACTGGGCCATAGAGATCCACTGGAAAAGTTGAAAGCATTATGGGAGAAAATATGGGAGACAGCAGATTGGAGGAGGAGATATCCTGTGGGTATTTTGGGGCAGTGGGTAGGAGGGAAATGGGGAGAAAATTTGTAACTCAAAATCTTGCTGAAATGGATGATGTAAATCAGGGAAAAAAAGACTATGGGGATGGTTACAAAAAAGAATAAGATTCAGCCCTTTAAGAATTTACTAGCAGAGGAGAGAAGAATGAATAACTAATATGAATAAATTAATATTTGTGTTTAGTATATGAATAACTAATAAAAAGTAAAATGTTTATTAAGGACAAAATTTTTATACTAAAAATTTCACATTTACTTGACTGAAAGTCATTATAAATATCATGAATTGCCCATCAGAAATTATACACCAAAGCCCCCCTAAAAAAAAAAGCCAGAAGGGACCCCTGCCAGGGTACCTGGAAACCACCTAATAGGCCATAATAGTGAGGGAATGTTTCACCTGTGTTGCTAGAAACATACCCCAGATACAAGTTTGTTCTTGTTAGACCAGATACAAGTCTGTTCTTGTTATGTACTTTACTAGAAATGGTACCCCCCCCCCTTTGAACCACACTCTGTTAGCAACACCTAGGTCTATAAAAATGCATCTTACAGAAGCCTCAAGCCTGTCTTCCCTATTGGGGAGGTAGTCACTGGCCGGTTAATAAAACCTCCTATCAAATTATTAAAAAAAAGGAAGGAAGGAAAGAAGGAAGGAAGGAAGGAAGGAAGGAAGGAAG
>NW_027185793.1:8808071-8858876 GCF_028583685.1 Petaurus breviceps papuanus
AGATAGATAGATAGATAGATAGATAGATAGATAGATAGATAGATAGAGATACACACACATACATTAAAATTATTAGTAAAGGATCCATTGAGAAGGTAGCATATAAACTGTCTTAAAAGAAGGGGATAATTGTAACAGGCAATTTCCACAAGGAGATTTTGAGAAGGTTGAAGGTTATTGAGCTATAAACTATCAAGAGTGTGTCCTAATGGAGAAAAGACAATGAAAGGCCATTAGCAAATGACAGTCTGATGAGCACTGGGCTTATAAATAATAAGAGGATGATACGGATAGTGATTATACATCTACAAAGTAATGGCAAAAGGTCATTTTATATAATAGCCTATTCTTAATACTTTAAAGTGACATGAGAGGCAACCTGGAATAATGGAAATGTCCCTGGATTAGTTATCAGAAGATTCCTAAAGAACTGAATTCTCTTGATAGCCCAAACTGGTACATAGTAGGAACTTAAGGGGTACTTGTTTTGGGTTTTTTTTTTGGTTTTTGGAGGGGGAAAGGCAGGGCAATTGGGGTTAAGTGACATGCCCAAGGTCACATGGCTAGTAAGTGTTGAGTGTCTCAAGCCAGGTTTGAACTCAAGTCCTCCTGACTCCAGGGCCAGTGCTCTATTCATTGTGCCACCTAGCCAACCACTTAAGGAGTATTTATTGGCTGACCAATTCTGACATCACTTATTTTTTTTAAAGCAATTGGGGTTAAGTAACTTGCTCAAGGTTACTCAGCCAGTTATTATTTCTGGTGTGGTGCTGAGTATCTGAGCCCGTATTTGATCCAGGTCATCCCAACACTGGAGCCGGTGCTCTTACTCACTGAGCCACCTGGCTGCCCCTAAGCAATTGGGGTTAAGTAATTTGCTCAAGGTTACATGGCCAGGTGTTTCTGGGTGGGTGCTAAGTGTCTGAGCCCAGGATTCTGACACCACTTATTGGCCTCATTTTTCTTCCTCATCTATAGAATGAAGGAGTTGTGGTGGGTCATCTCTTAAATTACTAAAACTCTCTGACTTCATAACATTCTGTACTGGAACTTCCTATACATTCACATTATTGAAGTTTTTCCTAGATATGATATGGGTTGTACCTAAAACTAAAAATTGTGCTTCATTTTGCATGCTTTAAAAATCTTCTCATCCTTTTAATAATTAAAGTATCCTCTTTAAATATGTCTTCTGAATAATCCATATGTTTTTCTTACTTGGATTTTGGAAAATGTATGCAGTCTGAAAATGACATTTTTTCACAGTGGAAAATACATACATAAATACACATATATAAATATGGATAGATAAAAATACACACATGTGCATGTATTTATATACATGTATACACACATGTATATATATTCAGATACTGACATCTGAAAGCATTTTCTATAGATTTGTTTTAATTTTTAATTATGAGAGGAAGTTTAAGAACTAATGAATTCATGGAAGAAATAGTTGCCATCTCAAATCTCTAGACTTAGGGCATAATGTCAATCGACAAGTTTCCCAATGATTGCTTTCTTTACTATCCTTTCTTCAGCCTTTCTATTTCCTAAGTTTATCATGAAATTAATTGTACATTAATAAAAACATGGATTGCAGCAGTTAGGCAAAAGAGAATTATATATAAAATGCTTTTCGCTGTTGAAATTAATACTCAATTTGTGTCTAAATGACACCAAACGACAGTTTAAAATTCTTTCTTACCCCTCAAGACACATAATATCTTGAAAGGAGATTATTTTAGCAACATGTAGATATAGCCTTGAATGACCTCCCACATAATAAAGAACTGCCTTTGAAGTAGATCAGCTGCCAATCCATTCACACCTTCAATTACTCTGGATATTTGGTGTTTGTGTCTACAAAGAACTATCAAATTGATCATTTTGACTTAATAAAAATCAATTCAATCAAATGATCAATTTGCCTACTTTGTCACTGGACTGACTAGTCATTTTGATAGAATATCCTTCATGGTCTTTTCCAGTCACAGTCCTAATCACTATAGACAATTCAGTTCTAAATAGCTAAAGGCTAACTCATAAAATAGATTATGGAATTTGAAAGTACAAGGCAATGTGTGAACACTTTAAAAGATAAAAGAAAAAGAAGGTCCTTCTTTCAAATATACTCAAATACAAGTTCCAACTCCAAAATGTACTGTCATTCCTATCTCTTCTATAAATACACAGGGGACAGAACATTTTCCAGACAGATAATTTTCCTGGTCTTGGTCTACTCTTTTATGTGAGCCCAAATGAAACAGTGATGGTACTTAACAAAAAAATAAAACAAAACAAAAGAACATAATATATTACTAGACAAAATATTAATGTCTATAAATAATAGTGCACGTAGAGATTATTAGACCTTCAATCTTAACTTGATTTAAATATATTTATAAGACTCTGGTGTAGCCATTGGCCCTGGTTGTCCCCACTGTACATTTCAAGACATCCATAAAAAAAAAACACCTCAAAATAGAAATGTTATGAATAATAGAACACATATGACCTTTGCTACTCTATAAGTGAGAATACCACCTAAGCAATTGAGTTCTATGTGAGAAATTGATAATGGTGAAATTTTTTTAAGCAATTGGGGCTGGTGCTCTTACTCACTGCACTACCTGGCCACCCCTAAGCAATTGAGGTTAAGTAACTGGCTCAAGGTTACATGGCCAGGTGTTTCTGGGTGGGTGCTAAGTGTCTGAGACTGGATTCAATCCCAGGACATCCCTACTCTGGGACCGGTGCTCTTACTCACTGTGCTACCTGGCTGCCCCAGATAATGGTGAAATTTTGAAAAAGAAAATGCTACATTGAATAGTTTATATATTATATTCATTGTAAAAACACATGCTACATTTTATATAGCTGATTTCCCTAGCCCCCCAAAACCACAATATGCAGTTTCACCTGGATTAGGCATTAATATTCTTTCATATTTGAAAGTTTCTTGGACAAAATGGCAGAAATTTAACTATTCACTGTTCCCCATAGAGTCATTAAGACCATCAAAAACTCATTTTAAGCTTGTATAACAAAGTGCAAATCCATGGCAATATGTTCAATAACATCCCAGACAATAAGGGTAGAAAATTCAGTCTATAACCATCATGGGTTCTTACTGGACCATAATTATACCCACTTAAAGGACATATTCATTATCACAGAGCTGTGGATATTTAAAGAAACAGAAGGCAGCTATTTAATCATGTGTGAGTATCAGCTTATATAAGGAAACTCCTAGCCAACCTTTTGAGCAGCTACAGAGGTAGAGCATGGGTCTGCTACAGATGTGTTTTCAACAATCAAATCAAATCTCACCTAGTATCTCACTCCTCGCTGATTCTGCATAGTAATAAAAATTGATAACATTTTAAAAGTACTTTAAGATTCACAAAATGTTTAATGCGTATTATTCCATTTGAATCTTGCAACATTTTTATGAAGTATTTTTAGCCCTGCTGTACAGATGAAGATGAAAAAATGTGACTGGTGGTGGAGCTAGGAAGTTCTGAGCTCCATTTCTGACACTGACATACAGGCCCTTGCATATCAGGTAGCCCCTTGATGCCCCATGCAACTATCTAAAGCAGTAAATTGCATTTGATGTTTTAAGTTGTTTCACTCATGTCCAACTCTTCTTGACTACATTTGGGGTTTTCTTGGCAAAGATGCTAGAGCAGTTTTCCATTTTCTTCTCCAGCTAATTTTACAGATGAGGAACTGAGGCAAACAGGGTTAAATCCAGATCACCCAGCTAGTAAGTATCTGAGGTCAGATTTGAAGTCAAGAAAATGAGTCTTCCTGATTCTAAGTCCAGTGCTCTATGCACTGGTCCACCTTGCAGTTCCTTTAAATTGCATTTAACTTGTCAATTTGTATTTCTAGAAGAAATTTCCTCCTCTGAGAGATTCATGTGCTAATGAAAGCATAGGTCTGTCATAATCCCTATCCTTCTAGGGATGATGAGACTGAGAGTGAGAGAGTTTAATTGACATTTTTATGCACAGAGAGCTAGTAAACACCCCAAATCTTCTTCTGATAAGTATTAATGGAGGGTGGGAAATAAAGTCTCTCGAAATGGTTGCGATAAACAATTCTTATTCTACAGGAGGTTTATGGAGCTTCTTAAATTTAGCAAATCCTCAGTAATTTGTAATCATAGAAAACTTCAATTTTGTACTATAAGATTATGTGTCCTATGATGAGTCTTTATCGGGCAATATGTTTTACAGAAGTGTTTCTCCATAAGATATGGGCTGGACTAAATGTCCTCTGAAGTACCTTAACTCTGGGCATTATGCTAGGTTAGTGGCTCTCAAACATTTTGGTCTCAGGAGCCCTTTTATATACTTAAAAATAATTGAAGACATCCCCCTAAAGAACTTTTGTTTGTGTGGACTGTATCTTTTAGTGCAGACTATATTGAATTAAAATATCTTAGTATTATTATGAATGAGATTTGACCTTGAACTTTCAAGAAATTCTAGTAGTTCACTTACCCTCTAGGGTCTGAGAACTAGTACACTAGGTGATTGGGTGTTTCTCCCTTTTTGTTTGTTTGTTTTTGTTTTCTTTTTTTTTATATTTGGATAGTCAGGAAGCTTTATGATGGCAACTATCATGTTGGATCAACGTGGTATGAGTCCCATTTTTCATCTGGCTTTGTTACCTTGGCACTAGGCTTTACTTATATCATACATCAAGTTTGACCTGTCTTTTTAGAGCCTGTACTTCTTAGTACTATGTGGGTCCATTTATAAGTTCTCATCAGCTCTGTTGTTGATGTGATATAAGGTTTCATAAAGATAAGTTATGGGTTCTGGGAGCCCCTGTGAGCTCTCCTTAAATCTTTGAGGTATAGGTTCTGGGAACCCCACCTTGAACTCTGATTAAATCATCCTATTTGATGAGACATTTGCATGAGGCCATAAGCCTTACATTGTGGCTGGGCCCAAACCTCTGTTACTAGACTTCCCAGCCTTGAGCCTATCAAAATATCAAATCATCAAATAAGACCATCACACTATCAAATCAGACAGTTGGAGGCCTGTCTGCTTGAAATAGTCCTCTGTCTTCTTGTAACTTCTGTTTGTGCCTGTCTGTATACTCTGAAGTTCAGGGTGCTGACTTTTTCCCCTGAACTAGGTAAGAGATATGATTGATTGATAAAGTAAGATTGTTAACCCATTTTGAGTTTTCCTTTAGAAAACAGATCTAAGAACCTGTGTTGGCAGCCACCCTGGGAATGCTAGGGTGTTTGCTGCTACAATACACAACAAGAACTAGGCTATTACATTGTCCATCCAACGTTCCAGAATCATTTTTTTTACTGTAGCCTATAATAGAGTTGGAGTCTGCTGCCATTAACATAATATAATAATAAAATATTTTAATCAGCATCAAAACTTTCATTATGCCAGTGATGATTGATGCTTGCCTGTTTTAGCTAAAGGCAAAGAAAGGTCTGGAAAGTCTATATTGAATGCCTTACAATAATTGAAAATCAAGTACATGTAAGGTACTGTGTTAGCCTGTGGGGTTCACCACCAAGTTTTCCTGTCTTTCCTACTCCTGGGACTCACTCAAAACTTTTTGATATTTAACTATTTTGTTGCTCAATCATTTTCAAAGAACTCAATCCTGACTCAGTGTACCCTGCAGTTGGAACCCAGAGACTGGGTCTGTTGGGAAAGGTACTTGTGCAAAGTTTCCTTGAAACTTCTAGTGGAAATGTCTTTACCAAGTTCCCAGACTAATCACCCTGAGGCAAAGTTGGAAGAAGTTAACAACTGGATACATATCTTATCAGAACAGTGCTCCAACCCCACAAGAAATCACCCAGTAACCCAGAAAAAGCAACAGATGACTACAGGGGTAGACCATTTTCCCAAGACACCCAATGTGGGGCTAAGTATGCTGTGTTCCTTTCCCCAGCATACAGATCTGGTTATCCTCTGTCTTCCAAACTAAAGCACCCAACCCACAATGCTCCAGCAAAATATTGAACCATTGGTCATCAGAAAAATTCCAGAATTCATCTTGACCAAGAAAAGAAAATGATAAACTCAGTTGCCTACTGAAGCTTCCCTGGTCTCTATTCCCAGGCAAATGAATTGTCAGATCTGACCAAACATTGTCAATTCCAGCCTCTAATTATTTTGTAGATCTCCCAAACTCTTCCCTTCTGAGATTCACTAGCTTTCTTTATAGACATTTGGTTGCTATGTAAAACAATATACCTTATGAGATTGTAACATGTTCAGCCCCTCTCTAGTCATTCTCTCTGCATTAGTAGCCTATAGAAAACCCTGTTCCCAGACCCCTCCAGGGGTACCCCAGCACTTACTATGTGCCACCCCAAGCTGCAGCTCACTTGCCTTGTTTAAAGAACTCCATTTTTGTTGTATTGTTTTCATTAAAATACAGGTTGACAATACCTATCTTTTATAAATTTTGTGCAGACATCTCCAATACATATATATTTACTTATTTTTAATTTGCATAGACTATTGTATTAATTAACTATATGCTTATAAAACTTATGTGAATATTAGTAATTTTAAAAGGAAGAGATAGAGATGAAATTCTATTTGATCTGAGTCATAAGAGAGCCACAGGAGTTCAGCATGATCAGACATGTGCTTTAGCTTGAAAGCTACATGGAGGATAGATGATGCTGGGAGAGACTAGATCCAGAGAGTTCAATTAGGAGGGTTTTGCAATAGTCCAGGAAAGAGGTGATGAAGACCTAAATTGGGAGGCTATGTAACTATTAAAAAGAGATTGAAAGAATGCTGTGTCTCTAAGACAAGATTTGGAAACTGATAGGATATGTGGAGAATTGAAGATTCCATGGAAGTTGTAAACTTAGATTGGAAATATGGTGGTATTCTCCACAGCAATGGAGGAATTAAAAAGAGGGATATGTTTGAAGAAAAATATCGTAATCATATCTCTGATCAGCCCAGTAGCCATGCCTCCTCATTCTATGTCACTCACTGACCCATCCAAAATGAAAAAGAGACAAGGAGGTCAGATTTTTGCATGCTTCCTTCAGGTGACATTGGGAGTATGTAGGATATGTGCTGGTGCTCTGGATGCACATCCAAGTTTAGGTTACAATTCCCTGAGACACCAATATCTACATGAGAAAAGGGAGAAGGGACTCAGAGTTTTCACCACCAAGGAAACAAGCAGAGTTAGGAAGAGATAAATTTAGGTGTTTTCGTTTTGAAAACAAGCTGCTGGAAATTAGCTACATCTGGTAGGATGGGATGCAATTCATCTTCCCATTGCCTCCCTCTTTGTAGATAACTATTCTAGATGAAGAATGATATGAAAAAAAAATCTCTGTCTGCAGCAATTGTTCTGATGTCCTACATTATGTGGTCTAATTAAGAGGTTCACTGAAACTTTCTTTTTCAGTCCTAAAACTGTTATTTCTTCAGTATCTAGAGTTACTCTTAAAGAAATTTCCTCTACATATGCAAAAGGAATCTAGCAACTTGGAGTCATAGAGAGTGGCCTGGGGCAACAAAACACTGCATTGAATGACTCCATTCTGATCACTTATGCCTTAAGATATGTGTCCTAGGGTGTACTTAAACCAAGGTTGTGCTGACCTGAGACCAAGCTCCATAAAACTACTCTGCCACTTTTAAAAATAAAAATGATCTTACCTTTGTCACTAACTTCCCAGCTTGGGGCTTTTTGACCACAGACTAAAAGCCTGTAGTATGTTTGCTTATTTGGCAACACAAAAGACCGGTAGGAAAAAAACAAGACATATCTTTGTAAGCACTCAAGATCAGAATACAAACCAAAGCCTGTTAAGGACTACTGCCTTTATTCTCACTGACAAATGCCCAGAGTGAAAAGGAAAATTATACTTAATGGCTGTAACAGCATTGATTTTTGTTGTTGTTGACAGAGAAAATGTAAAAGGTTTTTCCTTAAGACAATTCTTTTAATGACAAGATGTTATATATCCCAATAGCTTTCAAAAGAAAAAAAAAGTATGCACTATTAAGTTTCCTATTGTGAAAAGACAATAGCCCCTTTGTATAATGAAAAATAATAGAAAGTGGACACAATATCATTATCCTATATTATAAGCCATTGAAAGCTAGAGGAATGTAAATCAGCTTTGTTAGCTTGCCCAAAGGAGTTTCAAAGCAGCTACAGAAAGAAGTTGAGGTTTAATGCATTTTTTAAAAAGAAAGAAAATATCAAAGAATAGATTTTTCTTAAGTACTATATTTAATATGTCTGCCTCGTCAATGGAGAAAAGGACACTAGACAAAGGAGGCTAAGGAAAGAAGAAAGAAAATGAGTTGAGGGGCATGAAGGATGTTTTTTAAGAATAAAAAACCCATAAAATATTTAAATAAAAATCATTTTTTATATTTATTGTATATCTTTAAATACAAATTAAATGCCAGTGAACTATCGTCAATCACGTAGCCCATAGTGATCTGAAATGGTGCTGATCTGAAAATCATAGAGATAAATCCTGCTGATATGATGATGCTAACTTGCAATTACATATAAATATTTAGAATTCATTTAATATTCTTTCATCAAATTAATTCTGGAGATAAAATTTAGACATCTTTGTTCATTATTACCGGGTAAAGTTAATGTCAATTTTTATTTCATAAAGGTATAACTTCAATCTAAATTATCTTAACCATTTCTTTCCTTAGAGATTCACCAGCTCTTCATAAACTAATTCATGCTTTTGATGATATTTGTGTAAGTCCACATCTTTCCAAACAAAATGCTGTCTAGAGTTTAGGCAGCAATATGGAACACTTATTTTGTTCCCAACCTTAGAGGAGTTGTTGATCTAGTAGCTACTAAGGCTTAAGGTAGTACAGTCAGTTCTGCCATAATAATTGTCTCAAAAACCCAAATTTATATCAATTGGACTGACATCTTGGGAATATATTGAGCATAATGTGAATTTGTAGTTTACTGATATAGGGTTTCTTCCTGGACAAAAAGAATGAGGAAAACTGCATGACTTCACAATAACTCATCTGCACATATCTAGTTGTACCCTTCTGACACTCACTTTGACAAATAAGCTTCAGGTCTTTGTCAAGGTAAAATGCCATATGTGCTGGGTATCCTCTGATACAGAGTAGGGCAGATCTGTCCTATGCCCACATCCTTCTAATTCATGATCCAGATTTACAAAATGCCAACTTCACTCCTGCAGTCCATGGCCAATGATGAATCTGACATAATTTATTGTGGCACTGATGCATTTCTTAAGTATTTAATAAGTATAAAATTGTTACCATTTTTATTAAGTTCCTATTATTTTTTTACGTGACGTAATGTTTGAGCTTTCTTTACCTATTGTCCATTTCCCCCATAAGGCCTGTGATTTTTATTGTGTAGTTTTGTATAGCATAATACATTTGGGAAACATATATGTCCCGTTATACTAGAACTGATTGTAGTACAAAATGTTTGGAGTCTTTATGCTGTCTTTATGCTACCTACAATAAATTCCAGGGGTAGAGAAACCAGATTTTATTTTATCTTTTTGTTTCTTCATTTCTCTTTTGTACCGGTGAGAAAGGATTCAATTGCAAAAGGAAGATACTTTTAAAATGTAATGATTTTGTTGCTTAAAGAAGCATAGTAAAATTATCAGCCTTTTTTAGTGTTTTCACCCAACCCTGGAACTTGAGAGGAACTTTTACACCCATGAACTTGAGAGGATTGGAGAAAATGAGGTAGGTAAAGATGTATTTTTTTCTAAAGCTATTTCCTTATTCCTGTTTCTCTCCTTTTGTAATTTGTCAAAGTGAAACTGAGCATATTTGCTAATTGCAGGGAGTGAGGTGTATCAGGGTAAGGTAGGAGTGTCATGATAACAACAAAAAGGAATTTCTGACTTTGATGAGAGTTCATGAATAGCAATATAGGCCAAAATCAAGGACTTAATCTCATACTAGGGAATTCTGATGGGTTTTGTTGGATGCTTAGCAGGGATTGATGGTTCATAGTCTTGGTAATATACTAAAAGAAACCGAGCTCTCTTTATAACAGAGAGAATTAGTATTTTCTGTACGCCTAACAGATGGTAGCAGAGGACATAGATTATTCCTAGATTTAGAGCTTGAAGCAAGCATATGCTGGAGCTAGGTCACACCAACTCACAAGAAACAATCATTAAAATTTCAGTGTGAGAATTTACGTATCAGAAATTGGCAAGTCCAACAAATCATGAATTTATTTTTTAAATTGTTTACACTTAAGAAAGTGACAGAGAAAATGTTAATCATTTGGATTAAGCTTAAAAATATATACCACCACCACCCCACAGCTGGTTGTTAAACATTTACTAGTTTTCATCTGGCTAGGCAAGATCTCAGAGGTCCACATAAAGGGGTTTGCCCTGGGTAAGTTATTTAAACGTTCTGAGGTTACTAGTTTTAAAGTAGATCTGGATTAATTGATTTTCAAGTTCTAAAATTCTAAATCATTGTGATATGGCTCCTTCAGTAATAATGTAATTTTGGCACAAATACTTTTCATTGAGATAGTTTCTGTTTCCTCAATTGAGAAAATCAGGGAGAAACATGGTTTTCACGATCACAGAGTTGCTGTGAGCATCAAGTAAGATAATGCATGTAAAATGTTTTGCAAATCATAAATGGCTATTGAAATACAATCTGGGATATTTTATTTTCCTCTGAATAAATCCTCAGGCTCAATCCTTAGAGGGATTTAAAGGTTATGGAAGAAATTCTTAAGTTGTAATCATTACTTCCTAATAATACATTATCTCCTCTTCTGTAGTCTACTTGCAAAGTTGAGAGGGAAAGTTCAGGGTGCCACATCTAGGTAACCCAGGGCCTGATCTCTGTTCAATAGGATTTGCTACAGATTGCTCACTTTCTCTTCTCAGGTGTTATAGAAGAATTAACTGGATTGAGTTATCTTGAGACAAGTAATGTTAAGATTATATATCAGCAATTAGCTCTCCAGTATAGGCAGATAAAGAAATTCATATAATACTAAAAGAATAAAAAGAAAATTTAGAAAATAACCACTATAACTTGTGCTGTCATAATGACAGACCAATAAACTCAGAAATTGTGTTGCTTGATCAGAGTAATAAAATAAATTAAATTACAAAAATGTAATAGCTTCCCAAACAGATGGTTTCTAAGCACTTAGAAAACAAAATAATGATCAGGATAGATGAAGCATCCGGGGTTCATTAAGAACAAATAATACCAGTCTACCTCATTTCCTTTTTTGACATTTTGCTTATTTAATTGTGTAGAATGTTCTATAATTTTTAGAATGTTCTATGAATATTTTTCATTTCAGCAAAACATTTTTCAAAATCATTGGTTCGGTTCTGTTCAACGATTTTATTTGTAACTCAGATAAACATATTAATAGCATATTTAGTGATATTGAAGATTATTTGAAGATGGTAGGAATGATGAATAAACCAAATGGCAAACTTTCAATCCAAAAAGATCTTGAAGAGTTAGGATGAAGGGCTTAATTTATTAAATGGAAATTTATCAGAATGCAATTCAGTTGATAATGCCTATGTCACCTTTACCCTCTCTCTTTCCATCCCACCCTGTCTTTAAGATGTGTGATGTATAGTCTGCTTTTGTCAGTCCTGGCCCACCTTTTTTGCTTTTTATCTTCTGGCTCAACTGAAAGCATTTGTTATCTCTTCATCCTGAGAAAAGGACTATAGACACATCTTTTACTTTAAAACCAGAGGTTTTTTAATAGCTCTTTCAGAAAAGCAGTCAGCCTTGCCTCTAATAAGAAATGATCACTCCTTTCTTGGAGGGGGAGGGAGGAGAAAGAGGAGCTTTCCAGCTTTTTTCCCCTGAAAGTTGACCTATTTTTTATTTTTGGTGAGTTTTGGCAAGTCATCTCATCTTCTACAGAAGATACTCAACCCTGGAAGCAAGATCTTTAGAAGAAAGAACAGGGTTCCTGCCACCTAGCTAATGCTTTAACCAAATTTTCCTAATGACTGGACAACTGATTTCTTTAGGTAACTTTAACCAATAGTGAGCTTTTTGCACACCACATTTTAAGGTGAAGATTATGCTATAAATTATCAAGGTTATATTGTTGAGCACAACTATACCCTTCCCTCCCCTAACTGATCCCTGAGCAGGAATTTCAGCCTAGGCCGGGATATTTCTACATTCTCTCCCCTGCTGGATATTTCTCCATTCTTCCCTGTCCCCTGACCCCCCACCCCCCACCAGATATTCCCCATCTCTACCCATTCTAGGTTCCTTGTCTCTCAGACTAGGGTAAACTTCAAGGGCACGGGAAATTAAAAAATACACTGACAAATTACTGACTGTAGTCTCGGCTTATGTAACCTGACTCACTTTAAAAACCAGCACATTGTCCATGCCAAGTCACTGTCTGATCTGTATATGTGACCCCAGCAGTCCCGTGGTAATAAAATCCACTTCCAAATTTCACTCTCAGGGATCTTTTGTCTTGCTCCTTTTGGCTCAACATAAATTGGAGGCCCCAGCAAGATCTGCAGTGTTCCATGGCACTGCAAAAATCCCCAAATAAGAAGAGCTCTTGACCTCAGGAGGTAGGCATCTGCTCACCCCAATCCCTAGGGGGGCTAGTTGCTGAGGACGTTCCAGGGCCCCAGGTCTCGAGGAGGGAAAGATTGTACCTGCCTCCCGACTTCGACTTGCTCCTTATCCAGCCTTTTCATGGATTCAGGACCATCAATTTTGGGGTGAGTAAAATTCTGTCCTGTTTCCTGGAGGGGGAAGGGCTAGACATAGCTATTTGTGCAGGGGGCATCTCCTCCCAGGGCAAAGCTCGAGACATTGGGCCTCTTGCCTATCTGTGGTATGGTTAATGTCTGTTTGTCTTTTTTATGTGTCCTATGTTCACAAAGTTTTGTCTTGAGCTCCTTTGCTTAAAGCCTCCCCATTTTTATTCTGCAAAGCAGGTATTTGAGTGGCTATCAGATGAGCACCTTCAAGGAAGCTTTTCTCATTTCCACTAGGAAGATATATTTGTTTATAAGACTATACTGTTTATCTGTCTTTTTGTCCTAGAACATGGGAGGTTCATCCAGTACATCAAAAACTCCCTTGGGGTGCATACTAAGCAGACTCCCAAACAAGGTGTTCAAGTGGGCACCACACCACGTGGTGCCCACCCCACCCCCCCTCTTACAAGGGACCAATGCGCCTAGTGTAAGGAATTAGGACATTTGAAAAATGAATGCCTCCGGGAAAAGAAAAAAATAAACCTGCTGCTCTCTAGAGGGTCTAGCATTCACTGATTGACTGGGCCCAGGGATGTTCTCACTAGACACCCTTAGCCTCCTTCCCCCTTCACATTGTGTCTCAGTATGTTGATGACCTCCTCCTTGTGGCATCTACTGAAGGCGCTTGTTTATCTGCCACCTCCAAGCTTCTTTCTCTTTTGCAGTCTTTGGGTTACTTCTTCTTGAGTTTCTTCTAAGAAAGCTCAAATCTGTTTATCTCAGGTCACTTATCTTGGTTACATTTTCTGAAGGATCACTCCATCCTTTTCCCCCTCCAGAATCCAAACCATTCTAGACTTACCAACCACAAAGACTAAAAAACCAAGTTTTGAGAATTTTGGGGTACAGTAAGTTACTGCTGGCTCTGGATTTGGGGTTTTACAGAAATTGCAAAACCTCTTTATTCTGCCACTGCTGGAACTGGACCCCTTTCTTGGTCCGGGCCAGAGCAAAAGGCTTTTGATACCCTTAAGGCCGACTTGGCCTCAGCACCTGCTTTAGCCCTACCTGATATTTCCAAGCCTTTCCATCTTTTTTGTTGCTGAATCTAATGCGGTGGCCAAAGGAGCCCTCGGCCAAACCCGGGGCCCCTGGCGCCACCCTTTCACCCATTTTTCAAAACATCTAGATTCACTGGCTTCATCTGCAATGGCCCTCCTCATTAAGGAAGCTTGATAAGCTCTCCTTGGGTCAGCCCCTTTCCATCTCTGCCCCTCATTCTGTGGAGAGTCTCCTCCATAGCGATCCTACCTACTGGCTCTCTAACTCCTGTCTAACCCAATACCAGGCTCTCCCCCTAGATCAGCCTCGTCTGACTTTTTTAAAACCTCTGTTCTTAACCCTGCCACTTTACTCCCTGACCCTGAACCTAGTCCACCCTCCCCCACTGTCCATGATTGCCTTCAGGTCATTGATCAGGTTCAGGCTATGAGACCCAATCTCACTGACACACCCCTTTAGAACCCTGACCTAAACCTCTTCTCTGATGGCAGCAGTTTTATGAGTGCAGAGATATGCAGGGATGGTGCAGCAGTAGTGTCCTCCCCATCTCTCTCTGTCCTATGGTCATCCCCCCACTCTCCTGAGTCCTCTGCCCAATGCGCCCATCACTGTGACCCAAGCCCTCCGTCTCTCGGAGGAATCAATTAATATTTACACTGATAGCCGGTATGCCTTTGCCATAGCTCATGTGAACGCAGTCTCCTGACTGGTCATAAAGAACCGGGCCCTAATCCTATCTCTTCTTGACTCTGTCTGGCTCCCCTCCCACATTTCCATCATTCATTGTCCAGCTCATCAAGTGGGTGACACTCCAGAGGCAGCAAATCTGGATGCCTGCCAAGCTGCTATGTCTTTCCTTTCCTCAACTGTGTGTTCCCTTATGGAAATGCCCACTGTACCCATTTTTTCCCTCCTATTCTTAAAGAGGATAATTTCTTTTTCCCATAAATCAAAACGGAAAAAGGCTTTTAAACCAGAATATTCACCTGGGGAAAAGAAAACTCAGTCTCCTCTTGAGAGAATGGTACTATATCCCCCATCTAAATGAGCACCTATCTAGCATTGTGAGTTGCTGCAAGATCTAAATGAGCACCTGTCTAGCATCATGAGTCACTGGGAAACTGTGCGCAGGTAAATGAGGGGAAAAAAAAGGACCAGTGGGGTTCAGAGTAAGAGGATTACAGCCAGGGGAACACTGGGAAGTCAATTTCACTGAGATAAGACCACGTGTGCAGGGCTACAAGTATTTCCTAGTACTGATGGATACATTCTCTGGGTGGGTAGAAGCCTTCCCTGTGAAAATGAAACAGCCCTAATAATAGCAAAAAAACTCCTTAACAAAATTGTCCCTCAGTTTGGCCTCCCCATGAGAATCAGGTCAGATAATGGAACCTTCTACCACTGGTCCTGCTCAGAAGCAGATGCACTCCCAATAAATTAGGACTGACCCCATTTGAAATTATGCTTGGAAGACCACCACCCATTCTTCCTCTCATCTGGGAATCTGAAACCACTAACTCTTCCCTCACCAAGTTCCTACAGGGTCTGCTGGTGACTCAGAAAGAAACTTCTCCCCTCAGTCCGTGCTGCCCTCCCAGTTCCAAGCTCAGCCTCAGAGCACCTGTTTCAACCTGGAGATTTTGTGCTGGTAAAGAAATTCACCACTACGGGTCTGGAGCCAAGGTGGAAGGGGCCACACTTTGTGATCTTTACTATACCCACTGCTGTCAAAGTGGAATCTATCCCCACTTGGCTCCATTACACCAGAGAGAAGCCTGCTGTCACCTCAGAATGGAAAGCAGAAGTCCATGAGGACCCCCTAATGCTAAGACTTTTCCAATACTCTTCCTGATTCTCCTGTTACCTCCTTGAGAGGTCCCCCACAAGCCCCATGCCCCCAGACCAAGCTATACCTGGGTGATAACCACAGGAAATGGACAATCCTGGGCTTTCCAGAACCCAGAACACATACAGCTCCCCCTTGACTCCCTTTTACCCCAAACGGGACTATTTGGCGGCCGACCAGCAGATGCAGGCTACCTGCTCTGTTCAGACACAGGATGCCTGTGTGTCTGTGCTTGTGTCACAACTTACCACCTCCCCTTTTCTAGCCCTGGTACCTCCCTGTGCTACAGGGAAGGCAGTAGTGGGGAATCAGACCCAATGTTGTGAATCCATACAATTGGGTCTGACCCCTGGCAACCCATGCTCAATCTCACCATTCAAAATCCCTCTGACCCCGCCTGGGGAGTCCTGGTCTCTTGGGTCTTGGGAATCATTGTCCCTGCCTGGGGGACTATGGTCACTGTGGATGAGGAGGAGGAGGAGGGGCAGGTGGGAAAGATGGTAGAACTGACTGTAACCAAGAAGCCTCCTGTGCCCCTACCCAGACATCACCCCATTGGACCCATAAGGGACTTTGCTATCCCTGCCCCAATAGGGAACCGCGATGTCCAAATCGCAATACCAGCTGTCACCACACAGGCCCCAATAAGGTCATATGCCACCCCTACCAATCTTCAAAGATTCCAGAATCTCGCAATTATCAATTCCCCTTACTTACCCTCCTGTCAGCTGTTCATAAAACACTTAACAGCTCTAACCACATGTTGGGAAAAGATTGCTGGATCTGTGTTGAACCCCAGCCTCCTTACTATGTAGGGGTGGCACTAAATGCCTCCGTCACCCCTACCTCTAACAGAGAGAATTGTGAGTGGGACCATCCAATGCTCACTCTTGGGGATGTACAGGGAACAGGTTTCTGCCTCATATCATCCAGCATTCCTTTATCCAACTCTTGGTACAGCTTAATTTGTGGACAAACCCACGAAGTTCAGGCTGTTAGCTCAGACTACTTCCCTGCCCCTCTAGGAACCTGGTGGGCATGCCACAGTGGTTTTACCCAGTGAGTCTCTGCTATAGTGTTCCTCAGGAAACAACAACACACTGATGACCCCCATGTATCCTAATGGCCATAATTCCCTCGGTCACACTTCTCCCAGGTGAACAAGGTTGGCATTACTTTTTCCCAGAAGGGCAATTGAGCCACCACCAAAGGCGGGCAGTATCACTCCTCATTCCTATCTCAGTGGGCTTGGGCCTTGTGGGTTCTGCAGTGACCAGGATAGCAGTCTTGATTAAGGGGGAGGCCAACTATCAGGCCTTAAGTACACAGGTAAATATTGACCTCTCCCACATAGAGCAGTCCATCTCAGCCCTGGAAAGACAGGTGAACTCTCTGGCAGAGGTGGTTCTCCAGAACCACAGAGGCCTTGACTTTCTTTTTCTTGAACAGGGTGGCCTGTATGCAGCCCTTGGTGAGGCTTGTTGCTTCTATGCAAACAATTCTGGAGTGGTGCGGGAGGGTCTGAAGTTGGTATGCCAGAATATTGCTAATAGACAAAGGGAGTTGGAAAAGTCTGAGAATTGGTATCAGTCCCTGTTCTGAACATCACCTTGGCTCACTACATTGGCATCAGCCTTGGTTGGTCCTCTCCTTCTCCTCAAAATAATCCTGATTTTAGGACCTTCTCTCATTAACCACTTTCTACGATGTGTCAAGTCCCGTGTCAACTCCGTTAAAATGTTAATTGTCAGGGACCCCCACTACAATCCTTTAGGAACAGAATTGGGTAACTGGATGATGTGGCCCCAGTCGTGTCAAAGGTTTGACATACTTACAAAGAAAAGTAGGGAATGTTGAGCACAACTTCACCCTTCCCTCCCCCAAGTGATCCCTGAGCAAGAATGTCAGCCTAGGCCAGATATTTCTCCATTCTCTCCCCTGCTGGATATTTCTCCATTCTTCCCTGTCCCCTGCCCCACCCCACCCCCCTCTGGATATTCCCCATCTCCACCCATTCTAGGTTCCCTGTCCCTCAGCCTAGGGTAAACTTCACTGGCACAGGAAATTAAAAAATACACTGTCAAATCACTGATTGTAGTCTTGGCTTAAGTAACCTGATAATTTAAAAACCATCACGTTGTCCGTGCCAACTTATTGCCTGATCTGGGTATGTGACCCCAGAAGTCCCATGGTAATAAAATCCACTTCCAAATTTTACTCTTGGGGATCTTTTGTCTCATTCCTTTCGGCTCAACAATATCTGACCCAATACTTCTTGCAATCAGGGTCAGTGTCTACCAGTTTTCCAACTCTATATTCCTTCAATTCTCCCATGTAGATGAGTACAGGGGGTAAGGAGAAATGGGGATGGAAGGCATAGATATAAACCAAAATAGGGGGCAAGGTCATTATTTCTAGTACCTACCTAGCCACATTCTAGACACACACAGCCTAACTCCCATGACTTCCTATTGCCTGAAGAAACAAATACAAAATGATATGTTTGGCATTTAATGTCATTATAACCTAGCCCCCTCCTACTTTTACAATCTTTTTAAAACTTACTCTTTAATATGTATCCTTTGATCCATTGACACTGGCCTTCTACATATTCTATGAACACAATATTCCATCTCTTTGCTCCAGGAGCTTTCTCTTATTTCCCCATATCTAGAATGCTCTCTTTTCTCAAATCTAATTACTTACTAGCTTCCTTTAAGTCTCAATGAAAATCTCACCTCTTAGTGGAAGCCTTCTCCAAACCTTCTTAATTCCAGTCCCTCAGTTAATTATTTCCTATTTATGCTGGATATAGCTTGCTTTGTATATATTTGTTTTTGTGTGTAAGCTCCTTGAGGGTAGGGACTGTCTTTTGCCTCCTTTTGTAATCACAGCATTTAGTACAATGCCTGGCATGTGGTAAATGATTAAGAAATATTTATTAAATTAAATGTAGATTTTGCCATTCAAAATCATCCTCAAAATTATCTTCAATAAAAATTTATAAATCATCTTCTATGCAGACATTGGCTATATGAGAATAAAAATAAAATAGCTTTTGAACAAGGATAATTTGCAAAAACCTGAACCTGGGTTCACACCCACAGCCTATACTCACATTGACACATACATATACACAACCCCCCACAGCAACAAATTCAACAAGCACCAGATCAAGTAAAGGATATAGAAAATGCAGTTAGAAAGAAGTTCATGCAAAAAAATTGTGAGGTTACATGAGTCTGCTGAAATTATGTAGCTACTAAAATGGTAATACATTCTTAAATAAAATGAAAGCAGTATTTCTCATAGAAAGGGAAATTATAATCCCACTACACTATCTGCTTGTCAGATCATATGTGCATCACTGTGTTCATTGTTAAACATCATGTCTTAAAAAGGACATTGACAACCTGGACCACATGGGAACAAGATGTCAAGAAGAGATTGAAATTATATTGGATAAAGAATATTTGAATGAACTAGTGATTCTTATTCCAGAAAAAAAGTAATATTAAGGACTGAGGAAAATTAATTTTAATTCTGTATCATTTGATTATTAATAGTAATTTGCAATATTCCATTATCTGTCAAAAGACCATCTTTTAGACTAAATTAGAGAAAAGTTCTTCCCATGCTAATTCTAGCTGAGGAATGTTGTACCATTTTAAGTGCCTTCCCAAGGCATTGGCTCCTTAACTGAATTTGACTGGACCCCACCCAATTAAAATTCACAATACCATTTATTGCATTAACTCTACCCAGTTTAAGTTAAACACCTCCCCAAAGAAGATGAGCTTATGTCCTTTCTTTAGAATTTGTGACAACCCAGCTTATAAAGAAGAAATAAAACCTGATTAGTGTGCTCAGATTGCTAGAGAGGGTTCAAAACTAATGACCAAGTTTCACTCCTCAGCTGACCTCCCCCTTTGATGATGAAATAGTTGGGAGGAATTAAGAGCTGTTAGCCAACTTCCTCATTAAATGTACACCAAGAAGTATTGCTATTCTTTTGTCAGGGGAGGACCCTGTCAGAAAGAGAACAAGGATGTTAGATTGACCCAAGACCTGACTTTTTTTGTCTTTGATTTCCAAGAGAGTCATTGGTTATTAGCTAGCCTAATTAATAAATTGATTATCAATAAACAGAAATTTTTTTCTCTCAGAATTTTTACTCACTACATGAAGGAGGAGAAACAACAGAATTAAATTTAAGTCAATACATATCTATTAATCTACAACAATGTATGAGTCACTGTGCTAAGAAATGGCTCTACAAAGTAAAAAAAGAAACCAATTCATGACATTGAGGCATTTACAAGACTCCCACGAGGAAGAAGGATGATTTTTTTTTTTCTGGTGAGCAAGAAATTACAAAAAGACCATTTTTTGATCCAATAAAAGGAAAAACTTCTTAATAGTTAGAAACACACAATAATGAAATGAACTACTATGTTATATAATAAATTTCCTATCATTTTCATATTCAAGTGTAGCTGGAGAACAAATCAGTCAGTAAACATTTATTAAACACCTACTATGTGCTGTGCACTGTTTTGTGGATATACAAAATATACAAAGAACAGTTCCTGACCTTAAGTAACTCACAATTGAATGGAGGAGACAAGGGGCTAAAATATAAAAAGTGTACAAACAAACAATATGAAGATAAAGAGGAAATAATTAACAAATGTAAGGCATTAGAATTAAAAGAGTTTGAGAATGAGGAGAGAAAGCATTCTGACCTTGGAAGACAAGAGAGCAAAATGCCCAAAGTCAAGAAGTGGAGTGTCTTGTTTATGGAACAACAAGGAGACCAACTAAAGAACATCAAAAAGTATCATGGTGGGTAGTGAGGTTTAAGAATCACAATAATTTGGGGCAGCCAGGTAGCACAGCAAGTAAGAGCACCGGCTCCAGTGTCGGGATGACCTGGAGATTGAATCTGGCCTCAGACACTTAGCGCCGACCCAGAAACACCTGGTTGTGTAACCTTGAGCAAGTTACTTAACCCCAATTGCTTAGGGGCAGCCAGCTGGCTCAGCAAGTAAGAGCCCCAGCATTGGGATGACCTGGATCAAATCCAGGCTCAGATACTTAGCACCACACCCAGAAATAACTGGACGTGTAACTGTGAGCAAGTTACTTAACCCCGATTGCTTTAACAAAAAAAAAAAAGAATCACAATAATTTGAGATGAAAATAGCCAGCACCACAAGGATGAAAGCATCAATGGAAAGAAGAACACTATTCAAAAGATATTACAAAGGTGAAATCTATAGACTTTGGCAACAGATTGGATATGAGAAGTGAGAGATGGTGAGGAGTGGAGGATTACACCTAGGTTGAGAAACTGAGGTACTGATGGGACAGTGTTGCCCTCTACAGTAATAGAGAAGTTAGGAGTGGGGCAAGAATTAAGGGAAAATACAATCATTTTAGTTTAGTTTTGGACATGTTGAGTTTTAGACAACTACTGGGCATCTATTTCAAGATGAGTGAAAATTAGTTTGAGTTGTGAGACTGGGGTTCAGTTATAGAGGTAAGGGCAGCATAGATAAATTTAAGATACCTCAGAATAGAGATGATAAATGAACTAAGGGGAAAACATAAGGTCATGAAGTAAAATAATTGAGAGTGAGAAGAAAAGAGGGCCCGGTGGTGAGGTTCAGGCTTTGGGAATCCCCTTGAGCTCTCCTTGAATCTTTGAGGTACAGGTTCTGGGAAATCCCTTGAACTCTGATTAAATTGTCCCATTTAATGATGCATTTGCATAAGGCCATAAGCCTTTCATCATGGCTCTGCCCAAACCTTTGTTACTATCCTGGCCCTCCACTGTCCATCTACTTCCCACCCTTGAGCCTATCAAAATATCTATACCCAAATCAACTGTTACCTGACCTCATTAACTCCTCCTGAAGACTCCCCAAACTCCTTACTAGAGTCTGACCTCATCTGACTCCTCCTGAAAACCCTCCCCAAACTCCTTCACTAGACCACCCCTAGATGCCTCCCACAACCTTTCTGTCTATGACACCATCTTGTCTCCATGTGGTGTGAGAGCACTATAGAATTTTCTAGCACAGACTTACCCTGTCCAATACAAGAGAACTTCTAAACTTTACTTTGCTTTGGCTGAGAGGAGACTTGAGATAAATTCATTCAGCAGGACCTGGCATGTGTATTTTGGGGTCTATACCTCAACATTTTATGATGACCCTCTTCACCTGGACACAACCATATGGATAGTAATAGCAGCAACAGCAGCAGAGGAAATAATAGGAAACTGCTTTTTAACAAATGCAATTCAATTCAGCTCAAGAACAAGCAGGGTATCTTGGCTCCTATGGCTCTACCTGCTTCCAAATGATGTAACAGAGGCATCTTTTGTTTTTTCATTCATTTGACCTTTTGGGATTTTTTTGTTTCTTAATATCTCATAGAGTCATTAGCTTCTAGTTACCCAAATCTAATTTTGAACGCACTCTTTTCTTTAGTGTGTTTTTTTTTAACTTCTCTTTTGCCAATTTTGCATTTTAAAGAGTTTTTTTTCTTAAGGGATTTTTTTTTTTTTTTTCTTTAGACCAATTTTATTTTTTTAAGGTTTGGTTTTTTTTTTTCAGTATTTTTTGTGACATGTTTTAGCAAACAGTTATTGTTTCCCATAATTTTCTTGATCACTCTCATTTGCTTTCTCATTTATTTTCTCTACCATTCTTCTCTTTTTCTTTATTGCTGAACATGGGTCCAATTACTAATTTTCTTTGAGGCTAAAGTTATAAGTATTTTTAACATTGTTTTCTTCTGAGTTTGTGTCTTAGTTTTCTCTACTGCCGCTTTTTACCCAGGAAGTGATCCCCTGCAACCACAAGTGCTGGCATTCTGCTTGCCCTGGAACTGTGAGCAAATCCCTTGCTCTCCTTCAGCCACCAGTGTTAGCACTCCTCTCTGACTTGGAACTGCCACCCAGAACTGCTAAGGGCAATAGAGTTGTCAATCAGTTCTAGCTGGCCAGCTATTCCTACTAGAGTCAGCAATGGGTACCCCATAATTTCTTTTTGACCAGTTGTCTGATCCCTTGCCATCTTTGAACTGAGACTTCCCAAACCTGCTGCAATAATGACCTCTATTGCTGTCATTATAGGAATGCTTTATGGACAGACCTCTATCCCAGTGTCACAGAACTCTCCTGAAGAGCTTCTAAGTTTTCTAAGGCCCAGAAAAATGTCTCACAATGACTTTTAGTTGGGTCTGACACCCCAAAATTTAATTTGATACATTATTATTTAAATATTTTATTTTCCCCAATTACATGAAAAAATAATTTTTACCATTTATTTTAAAGATTGAGTTTCAAATTCTCTCCCTCCATCCCATGTACCTACTAAAAAGACAAGCAATTTTATATGTCATTGTTATAAGTATGTAAATTTTTAAGTTCTTCCCTGCCCCTAAGTTAAGTACAACTGGAGCCTGTGATGGGAGGCTTGTTTTTCAGGAGATACTTCATGATTGGGCAGTGGGTTAAGAGGGTTGTTACATTCTCTGACCCAAGAGAAGGCTATATAATCCTTGATGTGAGGCTTTGCTTTGGGGCTCACTTTGAGAAGTGTTGTGTGATTTGACCAGACATGACTCTGGACATCCATTGAGAGAGCCCTGGCTTTGAAAACACAGATATTGATGCTTCCCTCTCTGGTAACTGTGATTAGGTATGGATGTATATAATGATTGGACAGTATGGAAGCCTGTCTGTTGAAATGTTTCATTGTCATGTAACCTGCTTGTAACATCTGTATACTCTTACAGAAAATCAATGTATAGCATTCAGAATGTTACAACTTACCACAGAAAATCAAAATACAACATTCACCATGTCACAACTCAACAACTTGAAGGATTAAGCTCAGTTTTGCTGAATAAATTACTTTTGCTTGCAATCCTATTTCTTTTGCCTTCCAGAACATCATATTCCAAGCCATCTGATCCTGTAATAAAAAAAAAAAACAGTGAAATATTGTGTAATCCTGACTGTGTATTCACAATATCTGAATTATTTCATTGACTACTTGAAACATTTTGTCCTTGATCTAGGAGCTCTGGAATTTGGCTACGATATTTTAAGGAGTTTTAATTTTGGGATCTCTTTCAGCAGGTGATCAGAGGATTCTTCAAATTTTTAATTTTTAATCCTCTGGCTCAGAGCAGTTTTCCTTGATGATTTCTTGAAAGATGACGTGTAGGCTGTCTTTTTGAACTTGACTTTCAGGGAGTTTAGTGCCTCTTAAAATTATTTCCTCTGGATTTATTTTCCAGGTGTATTGTTTTTCCAATGAGATATTTCAGATTTTCTTCTATTTTTTCATTCTCTAGATTTTGTTTTATTGTTTCTTAATGTTGCAAAAAGTCATTAGCTTCCACTCACCCAATTCAAATTTCTTTTTTTTTAATTAATCACATTAACAAGAGGAAAAATCACATTTATTATTTACAACAACAGGAATGAAGGGTCTGAATTCCCTGCTTTCCAAATTGAGTTGTGGAATCAAAACCCCACAAAACAAAAATGCACACATTATACAAAGGGAAACCCATTTCATGCAATTATTTATAGACGGGAGGTCAGGTTTGTCCACAGTAGGAGTTCTTATTGCTGAATTAACATGAAAGGATTTCCCTTTATTTATTAACTTTCTGTGGATCCTATCCAATAGGATTTTTCCAACCTTTGGCAAGGATCCAGTGTTGTCCAAACATTATAGCACATTCATTACATTTATAAGGCTACTCTCCAGTAGGAATCTTCTGATGTATATAAGACAGTCTGAGAAGGCAGAAAGCCTTCCAACTGTATGTTTCTGTGTGTATGTGTATGTATGTGTGTTTTATAACATGAATAAATAATGCTGAAAATCTGAGGCAATTTCTCACATTCTTGACATGTTATAAGGCTTCTCTCTGACATGAATTGTATGAAGTTTGAACCTTCACTGAATAATTTCCCACAGTCACTGTATTTGTAAGACTTTTTCTTCAGTATGAATGCTCTGATGTCTAATGAAATGTGACCTGTAAGGGAAAGCTTTCCCACATTCATTACATTTGTAAGGATTTTCTGCACTGTGAATACTGTTGTGCTGAGTCAGTCTTGATCTTTCACTGAAAGATTTCCCACATTCATTGCAGTTAAAAGGCTTCTCTCCAGTGTGAATTCTCTGATGTGCAAGAAGACATGTAGAAATTCTGAAAGACTTCCCACATTTTTCACATTTATAAGGCTTCTCTTCCTTGTGAATCCTCTGATGGACAGTAAGGTCTGACTTTTTACGGAATATTTTCCCACATTCATTATACTGGTAAGGTTTCTCTCCAGTATGAATTCGAAGGTGCTTATTAAGTTGGGATTTTTGTCTGATTTTCCACATACATTACAGTGATAAGGCTTCTCTCCAGTATTAATTCAAAGGTGCCGAATAAGTTGGGAGTTTAGTTTAAAAGATTGCCCACATTTATTACAGTGATAAGTCTTCTCTCCAGAATAAATACTCTGATGTACAGTAAGGTGTCCCTTTTGACTGAAGGCTTTCCCACAGTCATTACATTTTGAGGCTTCTCTACAGTGTGAATCAGCTGGTGCCTCATCAGCGTTGAGCTATGAATGAAGCCTTTCCCACATTCATAAATCTTCTTTATTACATGGAGCTTTTGCTTTTTAGCTATGTGTCTCAAATGTCTCCCCTGATCTCCTTGCTGCCTCTTTTCCTGGTTTCTCTGATTGCCAGACAGAGTACCAAAGACCTTGCCTTCTGAGTCTTTCAACTACCAGCCCCTTGGGTGATTCATCTTCTAAAACAGTGTCCACTGGTGTTCCCTCTGGGGTTTCAGTCCTAGTTTTCATGTTTTCACTTCCTGTGCTTCTGGGGTCCTGCATTAGCTTTCTGTGCCCACTGAATCTCAACTCTTCCACTGGGCTACTGTCAGAAGCTCTGCTGGGCTACAGGGCCACTGGGCTGCTGGGCTGCTCGCCTCCAGGTCTCCTGGTCTCTTAGTCTCCTGATCTCTTGGTCCCCTGGGCTCCTGGGATGCTGCTTGTTTCTCCTCCACTGGGCCACTCCCAATTCTAGTTTCTTAAAATTTATATTTATTTATTTACTTTTTAGTTTACAACATTCAGTTCACCAATCCCTTGAGTTTCAAATTTTCTCACTCTCCTCCAACATCCCCACCCCCCATGGCAGCATGTAATCAAATATAGGTTCTACAAATACCTTCACGTAGAACATTAGTCATGTTGTAAAGAAGGATTATAACCAATGGGGTGAACAAATGAGAAAGAAGGGACAAAACAAAATACAAATGAGATAGAGCAAACATTTTGCTTCCATCTGCAGACTCTGTAGTTCTTTCCCTAGATGTGGATATAACTTTCCATTGTGAGTCTTTTGTTGATCTTTTTTTTGTTTTTGTTTTTTCTTTATTTGTTTATTTATTTATTTATTCTTTATTTTATCCTCACTCAGCATTAGTTTATATGTCTCTACAGGTTATTATTAAGTAAGTCTGCTCCTCGTTTCTTATAGCACAATAGTATTCCATTACATTCATATACCACAATTTGTTTAGACATTCCCAGTTGATGAGCATCCCCTTGATATCTAATTCTTTGCTACCACAAATAGACCTACTAAAAATATTTTTGTACATATGGGTCCTTTTCCCAATTCTATGATTTCTTAGGGATACAGTCCTTGAAATGGTATTGCTGAGTCAAAGGTAATGCATTTTTTATAGCCCTTTGGGCATAGTTCCAGATTGCTCTCCAGAATGATTGGATCAATTTACAACTTCATCAACAATGCAGTAGTGTTCCAATTTTTTTTTCATTTTTACAAATGCTTTATTAACTTCTGATTTACATCATTCATTTTTGACAGATTTTGAGTTGCAAATTTTCTCCCCATTTTTCTACTACCCATCACCCCAAAATAGCAGTCCCACTGGATATCCCCTCCTCCAATCTGCTCTCTCGCATATTTCTCCCATACCCCTTTAGACTTTTCCAGTAGGGCATGGTGGATCTCTATGAACTATTGCCTGTATATCTTATATCCTATTATATGCAAAATAGTATTAATATATATATATAGTTTTTTCTTTTAAAGATTTGATTTTAAAACTTTGAATTCCAGACTCATTGCCTTCCTCCATTTTCATTCACCCTTACTGGGAAGATAAGCAGTTCAGTATAGGATGTACATGTGTAGCTAATGCAAAACAATAACATAGTAGATGCATTTTAAAAGACTGACTATATTTCCCTCCCTCCTGTCCCACCTCCCACTTGTTCTATTCTCTACTTTGATCCCATCACTTTTAAAAAGTGGGTGCTTCCAACTTCCCTTTCCCCCAGCCTGCCCTCCCTTCCATCATCCCCCCTCTCTTCCCCTTCCCCCCTACTCTCCTGTAGGGTGAGATACCCTATGTAGTGTGTATTTCATTCCCTCCCCACCCAGATTCAGTGAGAATAAGGTTGGCCCATTCCCTTTGGCCTTCCTATTCTTCCCCTCCATTGTAACCATTTTGCCTTGCCTCTTCTATATGAGATAGGTTACCCCATTGTCTCTCTCCATGTCCTCTCATTATATTCCTCTCTCACTTCTTAATTTCACCTTTTAAGTATCATCCCTTCCTATTAAATTATTCCTGTGCCCTCTACCTATGTATACTTGTAAACATATATACACACATTCACATATGTATTCATATGCCCATATACCCTCATACACACACACACACACACATATATGTATATATATTCCCTTGAAATTTTCTGCCCTCCCCCTTACTAATTCTGCCTTCCTTTCTAGACACCCTGACCCTTTTCTTAGCCCTTTCCCCTCCTACTGCCTGTAGCATATGATAGATTTTTATACATAATGTAGTATGTTGTTCCCTCCTTGAACCAAGATTGACAAAAACAAATTTCATATAGTGCTCCTCTCCCTCCCCTCATCCTCTACTATGATAAGTTTTGTGTCTCTTCATGATATAATCTTATACTTAATTTATTATGTTATTCCCTCCTTACACCAAAATCAATGAGGGTGGGGTTCATATAATGTTCATCTCCCTCCCTTCTTGTCTTCTACTATAATATAATTTTATGCCCCTTCATGTGACATAATTTCCCCTTTTCTACCTCCTCCTTTCCTCTTGTACCGTTACAATACCTTTGCACCCTTTAATTACATTTTTATCATCAATTTAATTAATTTATACACACACCTTTTATTTATATTTAAATATATACATAAATATATATTTATAACATATAAACAATATATTAAATATATTTAAACATCATGATAAGTATACAATTTTATAATAATATATATAAATAATATAACATTATAAGTAATATTTAAATAATATATATTAAATATATTTAAATGCCATAATAAGTATACAATTTTCAATATTGACAGGTATCAGCTTCCCATATACGGATGTGAACAATTTGCTTTTATGAAATAACAAGGTGTGAGTTTGTGTGTATGTATGTGTGTGTGTGTGTGTGTGCATTTTCCTTGTTACCTTTCTAAGTCTCCCATGATTCTAGTAATTGGAGATTAAATTTTCCATTGAGCTCTGACTTTTTCATCAGGAAGTTCTGGAAGTCCATTATTTTACTGAATGACCATCTCCTTGCCTGAAAGATTATGCTCAGTTTTGCTGTACCCTTGGTTGTAGCTGGAGCTCTTTTGCCTTTCAAAAATCATATTCCAATCCCTCTATTCTTTCAATGTAGAAGCTGCTAGGTCCTGTGTGATTCGGACTGTACTTCCATGATATTTGAATTGTTGCTTTCAGGCTGCTTGCAGTATTTTCTTCTTGACCTGATAATTATGGAATTTGGCTACAATATTTCTTAGAGTTTTCAATTTCAGATCTTTTTCAGGAGGTGTCCAGTGGATACTTTTGATAACTATTTTACTAACTCTTTCTAGGACCTCAGGACACTTTTATTTGATGGTTTCTTGGAAGATGTTGTCTAGGCTCTTTTTCTCACCATGGCTTTCTAGTAGACTAATAATTCTTAGATTATCTCTCTTGAATTTGTTCTCCACATCACTTATTTTAAAATGAGATATTTTATATTTTTTTCTAATTTTTCACTCTTTATGTTTTGTTTGATTGCTTCTTGATGCCTCATGATGTCATTAACTGATTCTAATTTTTAGCAAATTATTCTCCTCAGCTAATTTTTGAAGCTCCTTTTCCGTATGTTAAAGTTTTATTTTGAGGGATTTATTTTCTCCTGTTAGATTTTGAACCTCTTTTTCCATTTCACACATTTTACTTTTTAAGGAACTGTCTTCTACAGTGAAATGTTTTTTTTCTATTTTGGCAATTGAAATTTTAAAAGAATTGGTCAATTAATCTTCTACCTCTCTGATTTGTTTTTTAAAGTCTTTCTTGCGCTCTTCCAAGAATGTTTTCTGGTCTTGAGACCAGTTCATATTCCATTTTTAGGCTTCAGATGTGGGTGTAGAGTCAATGCTGTCCCCTTCTTACTTTGGTTCTTCTTGCTCCCCAAAATAGCAGACTAAAATCTGTCTTTCCAATCCATTTTTCCCTATTGTGAGGCACAGCCTCAATCATGCCCTTCTTCTAGGACTACCAAACTTTTAGTTGATTCTACTATTTTAGGATTTTACATTGGGGTAATATACTCTGGGCTTTCAGGGTCAGAGGGGGATGATTAGAGCTACTAGGGTTTTCTCCACCATCTTGGCCCCTGGAAGTACAGGTAGGTTATTTCTAAACTTCCAGACTGTAGGTTGATAGCCTGTACTAGCAGGCACACCAGCAGTTCACACCTTGTTTAAACTACTCAATTAACAACTTGTTTCAGTTCAAGTTTCTTATGAGCCTTGTATCAAGTCTGTTAAGAAACAGAATGTGTGAACCCTAGAACTCAGGAACTCCTGCAACAGGAAGGGGAGGAGCTAATGACAATATATTAGGAGAGGCCGAGGCTGGAGACAGCAGAAGTGAGAATAGGATTCTTATGTTAGCAGAGTCAAGAAGGAGAAAACTTGTGGTATCCCAGGACTCTGTTTGTCTGCTTTATCTGTGTTGATGTTTGTTTGTGATAACTTTGTACAGAAGCCCTGGGACCTTCCTGGAAGCCCTAAAAGAGGATTTTCTGATTGTATGTATATAGAATACCTGGGGGAGGGTTTTAGAGGTTCTGGAACTTTACTGAAGATTTGTGCTGACCTCTTGGACCTTGTTTGTGGGTCTTTGTTGATTTCTATGTTGATGATTTGTGTTGATATCTCAGACATTGTTGATGGGTCTGAGTTGATTTTACAGTCAGATAATGAATTGATGATGGTGCCTGCAATGTATATGAATATTATTCTGGCTCTGTCAAGCTTTTTCTTCCCAGAAAAAGGAACTGTGAAGGACTTGAGGTAGACTGGACCCTGTGAACTTCAATACGGAATGGGAACTGGATAAAAACTGCACAAGGAGCTGCATAAGGAACTGGCAGCTGCCTGCCTTTCAACCCAGGTGACAGTTGGATCTGGGACCATGGATGAGGAAACATGGAAGCTGAGAGCCAGCCTCAAGTCAAGCTGAAAGAAGAATGTACTTGGATACTATGTACTGACTGAGAAGATTATGATTTACTGTGACCTGTGGTGGAGAAATTTGACTTTTATACTTTGTGATTGAGTTAAGGATTTTGTGATTGACTAAATGATTGTATTTTGTTGAAAACTATTGTGATCACTTTGAAAACTATGTGGCCATTTTAGTGATAAGTTGTTGAGTTGTGATGTGGTGAATGTTGTATTTTAATTTTTCTGTGATAAGTTGTAACATTTTGAATATGCTATACATTGATTTTCTGTAAATATTTTGCTCTGATTTGTTCTTGAATAAATAGTGAGTTCACTATGCCATGTAATCAGAATCTTGAAAGTTCATCACAGCAGCAATCATCTGGAAAGCTGCTTGTGCTTTGCTTTACATAGCCCCAGGAGTAGCTGCTGTTGCTGCTTTGTGTCCTGTGCCTGTCTCTTACCCAGTTCCAACAGATTCCCTGTCCTGAGCTGATAGGTCTGGGAATCACCCCTGTAGTGGGTGAGTCAGCTTACCTGGGATTGCTTCTGCTCTGTTTTGGTACAGCCAGCTCCCATTTCTAACTTTTAAGCAATTATTTTCATTAGTGAAGGTTTTATTTTTTGTACCTGGAATGGACAAGGCACTGTGTCAAGCATCAAATATTTTGTGCAGTTTTTTTCAGAGGTAATTCTGGGGAACTGTAAGCTTTTGTTTCTTCCAAGATTGTATGATCAAGGGAAAGATATTTACTACTCTCCCAGCCTGTGTTCTGGTCTGTGGGAGACCACAAGCACTCTTTTCCTTCCTGGAAATGTGACCAGGCTCATAACTCTCCTGTGCTTGCAAGCTATGGTGTGCTAGTACACTTCCTCACCCTGGGACTGAGACGATGGACTGTGACCCAGATTTCAGTATGGCCATATGACAGAGTCCTATACCTAGTACCAGCAAAAGGACCCCTATAATTTGCTTCTGTTCCCCTTACTTTCAGTGAACTGAGAGGTGTGGAAACCACCACTGCGTCCAGTGATTCAGTTGCTCCCAAGGCCTACTATTGATTTGCTGTGCTGTAACTTTGTTCACTCTTAATCCAGTGTAGCAGACTAAATTTTCCATCCACCTTCTAAGCTGTTTTGGCATGGAAAATTATTTCTCCCTCTCTTTTTTTAGTTTCTTCTACTTCAGAATTTATTTTGAAGCATTATTTACAGGACTTTAGATGGGCTGGGGAAGAGTTTAGGTGAATCCATGACTTTTCTGTCATGTTGGCTCCCCTAACCTATCTTATTTCTTGAGATATTATTTTAAAATCATTTTGGAGTGCAATGTTGAGAAAGTCCAGCTGGGTTGCTGCCTTTTATCAGACTTCTTGACTGTCCTCATAACACTCCCTTCATAGGCCTTCTGAGACATACCATCTCCATCAATTATGTACTATTGTATCTTTCTGAACAAACTTCCTGCAACCAATGATACCTTGTGCTCCTTGCTCAATAGTACTGATATCATCTCATTATACACATTCAATCCCAGTGATTTTGAATCCCTGGTATTTGTTATACAAACCCAATTCTTTACCGGAACCCATCCACCTCAAACCTACTATCCAATTTCCAACTCTAAATCTAGGCACTCCTTCCACTGTATCCTTTGTAATGCCTACACCTTGATTAATAAACTTCCTTTTATCTTAAATTTCTTTCTTTGTTCTTTCCATTATTTGTCCCCTGATCCCCTCTTAATGGCATTGCTTCACTTGCCACTTTTCTCATATTGGTTACTCATATTTTAATACTCCTCCCTCAATCACTGGTCAGAATGTAGAAGTCAAAGTATTCATTTTTCTGTTGATCACTTCTGGACTTTCATTTACTTCACATTATCTAAAATTTTCTCCTAATCTAGATTCAAATGTAATTCAGACCCTCAAAGATAACTTTTTTTTCCCTTATTTCCAGTATTCATACCAGGGGAAGTCTATGTGTGTGTATACATGTGTATATATGCATTTATGAGTTTGCATATGTGTGTACATCACACAATATATCATATGTGTATATTGTATATGTATGTATATGCATATGTCTTTGCATATGTGTATGTACATCACATATATCGCACATATATGTGCACATATAAATATATCCACATAGATACATATATACTTTCCTTAGTATGAGTAAACACACACACATTCATGTATTCATAAATACACACATATAGATAGATAGATAGATAGATAGATAGATAGATAGATAGACAGACAGACAGACAGATATATCCTTCAATGAGCTAACATGTCAGGTCCACAATATAAGCTATTCAAATGATCAACTGGTTTTTTTTTTTTTTGCTATCTTAGCTCCACAAAGAAATGTTTATGTCTTTGACTGATCCATCACCCACAAACATTTCACGTTCATTCCAACATCCCCTTCCACTTCCATAAACTCTTAAATTATTTAACATAATTACTATTTTTCCCATGTCTTACAATTCCTATATCTGTTCTTCAACCTTATAGAGACCTCTGTTCTTTTACCCCTTAGTTCTTTAACAGACTATGAGACTGTATTGGTTACTCTCCTCTCTTCCATATCTCTGTCTCTTGGTGAATCAAATTCAAATTCTAAATCCCCTTGCTCTCTTGGCAGTCCTAATCCAGGATTATTCCCACCATCTTCTTTACTTCAGCCCTACTCACATGATACTCAATGGAAAAAGGAGACATCACAGAAACACACTTTCTAGGTCCAAACAGATCTACATTATCTGAGTTCAACTAGGATACTTCTTGCATCAAGACCATTTCTGTTTCTCCTTGATTTACTTTCTAACTCAAGTCCTTTAGTCAAAGTTCCCAAGATTTTCATCTCTTAAACATCCCATGCCGCTATTTTCCCTTTCCCCCCTCAGTCAAGGACATTCTCCTCCTCAAAATTCAGACCATTCAATAAGAGTTCCTCATTCTCCCCTGAATTTCTTTTTAATTTATAAAATTATTAAATGGGGAAGGCATGTGTTATTCTTTGGGTACCCACACAGAAAGACCACCAAGGAGTAATGCTTCAAAGCAACATGAGGTGCAGAGGAAAATGGCACAAAAAGTACAGAGACAAGCAGCAAAATGGATACAGAGACAGATGGAATGAAAATGGAGATAGGTTGGTAGAGGAAGGTAGCAGTATGGGAAAGAGGTAGATCTGGGAGCGCTTGGCAGCAGGGATCCAGATGGAGATGGAAGAGTGTTCAGGGGCCAGGAGTTTGAGGTCTCATTTTTATATGGTTTCTGTGGGAGACAGACCAATTTTTATCCATGCCACTTTGTGGTTAGTTCATTAACATATCAAGATCATCTCAAAGATGTCAGTAAAACTTTAAAGTTAACATGTCCATATCATGTTAACATTTTTTATAACATTTGGTGTTCTGATGGTCTTACTCCAGATGTCTGAGCATTATCTGATATATATATATGTGTGTGTGTGTGTGTGTGTGTATGCATGTATATATGTATGTGTGTATGCATGTATTTATGTATGTCATAGAAACAAAAGACCCTGACAAGAAAATGTAACAAGCACCCTGGCTGCTAGCATAGATTCTTTGATCTGTCTTTCTTAAGAAAAAAAACTTTAAAGGGTTCAACAATCTTACTTTAGTTAGAGACAGACAGACAGACAGACAGGCAGGCAGGCAGATGGATGGACAGGCAGGCAGGCAGACAGACAGATAGATAGATACATAGATAGAATTCACTTAGTTCAGGGGAAAAAGCACCTCAAACTTCAGAAAAAATACAAACAGAAATTACAAACAGTAAATATACAGACAGAAAAAATAAACACAAAGCAAAAGACAAAGCTTCTAGCTCTCTGATCAAAGCTACACATATGTAGTTACCAGAGAGAGAAGCAACAACATTTGGATTTTCAATGCCAAGGTTCTCTTTAATGGCTACCCAGAGTCTTCTCCAGTCAAATCATACAAACACTCTTCCAATGAGTGAGCCCCAAAGAACAATCTCACCTCAAAATATATATACCCTCTTTCAGAGCCATGGTGTACATCACAACCCTCATGACCCACTGCCTAATTATAAAGCAAAAAAAGGTGTGGACCTTGCTGAAAAACAAGGCTCCCCTAATCAAGTTTCTCTTGTTGGGCTCTACTTGAGGCCTATTAGTCAATAGGGAAGATCTTCAACCCCCATTAACGTTACACAAAGCCCACATGGACTCCTTTGGCTCAATCCATATTACTGGGATGTGAATTTTGGCTAATATATGATGCAATTTGTAAATTATGTTCCTTTGATCTTTGGGTTGGTTTGTATGTGACTTCTAGGTTCTCCTTTGAAATCTTGCTTCCTACTATTTCTACTTGATACTGGCTACTTGTAAACTTAGTATACTGACTTTGGGGAAGGGAATAAGGGGGAACAGAACAAGATACAGTCTAACACATCCCTCCCTCTTCATCTCATCTCACACAGAGCATCTTCATCCATTATATCCTTCTTTACTCCCATTTCACATAACGAGATGGATTTTTTCCTTGACAAAGGAATTCCTTCTACACATCCTTACTCCACTTCCCAGTAAAATGCTCATATTATCTCCACTTTCCTTTTTGTTTTCAATCTCTCCTGATATACTATGTCTTTCCCTGCTACCTACCAATATCCTGATGTCTCCCATTCTGAAGAAGAGAGACAGAGAGAGAGGGAGAGAGAAAGAGAGAAAGAGAGAGAGAGAGAGAGAGAGAGAGAGAGAGAGAGAGAGAGAGAGAGAGAGAGAGAGAGAGAGAGAGAGAGAGAGAGAGATCATTTAATCTGACCATACCTATTTGTTATCATCATGGGGTGTTCAGAAAGGACTAGCACCACTGGTGTTGCTGAGGTCTTTCTGAGTCCTTTTCAAGGCTTCTCATTTACTTGTCACCTAATTCTCACCTGTAGCTCCAAGAAGCTATAGAATTGACAGTGGCTTCATCCTAGGAAAACCATCTTGGCAGATGAGTTAAACCATGTCTAGGGTAACCAACGGGCCTTAAAACCATCAGTGAGTTAGGGAGATGTCTACCTCAAGCACATGAAAACTTTCTTCGACTGAATGGATAGATGGGATAATTTCTACCCATGGCTTTGAAGGTCTCTGAAGGAGGCTCTGTGGAGTGTTTAGAGCCTGATAAGACATCAAAGATGCCAAGGTCATCCGCGACATTCTAAGATATTGTCAGTTGTCCTTTTATTTTTGTTGTCAGTTGTCCTTTTATCTTGCTACTAGTCTTCAATAATTCTTGAAGAGAGAGTAAAGATAACAACTTTGGGCATAAGCTATCTGCAGTTTGACTTATAACTCCTTTATTAAAAAAAACTGATTTTATGAATGTCACCACTGATCTCTTAATTGCCAAATACAAACACTTTCCTCAATCCTTATCCTCTCCTTAGCCTCTGAATCTAATGATTGTAATGGCAAGCAAAGCAGTACTTAGCTGCTTGTTTCAGTGCAAGTACTTTTTAGCCTTGCCTTTTACTGTATCAAGTTTTTGTTGGAAATAGTATGCATTGTGTTGCCATTAATAGGTCTAAGGGAGTTTGGAGACCTTCCCTGACCTTAATAGCTCTAATATCAGTACATGGAGCTCACAGTGGGAGGAGCTTGCTGAAAGAATGGAACAGGAATGGTAGAATAGGAAGGAGCAGAGCTCAAGCACAAGCTGAGAACAAGGAGAACACATGTGGTTTAAGAATTCTGTGCATCTGTTCTGTCTGCGTGGTTGTTACTTTGTCAGAGAGAAGCACACAATCTGTTGATTTGTGTTACTTTGTCAAATAGAAGCACTCTTGTCTGTTATTTATGCACTTTGTCAGACAGAAGCATTCTATCTGTTGACTTGTGTTAGTGTGTATCAGCAATGCCATATTCAAAATGCCTATGGAAATTACAGATATGCTGATGTAATTATCCATGACAAAATACATCAGGCTTGCTATATGGGGGAATAAGCTAGAAAATTTATTAAAATACCAAAAGACTGAGTCCCAAAACCAGAAAGTGAAAGCCATCAGAGTAGTTATGAAATTGGCACAGGTAGATAGAGTAGAAAGCACCCACATTCTCAAGCCTTTAAAACAGAACAGGCTACCTCAGGCTAAGGTCCTCCTCCCCCCACTCACAGCAACCACCCAGCATCTAGAAAGCGTGCTCCCAGCAGCTCCGGCCCCTGGCAGTCCTCAGCAGGAGTCCTTAGCAGAAATTCTGGCTGACTCAAAAAGGGCTTCGCGCTGCCGCCGCTGCCTCTACTGCTGCTGCCTCCATCGCCACCACTGCTAGCCACCGCAGGAACTCTAGCTTGGCTTCTGCTTCCTCTTGCTCTGCCCCTTCCTGCTATGTCAGCAAGTTCAATGGGGCATGGAAGATCTTTAAATCCCATAACCCTTACATAGTGTTACTTTTTCAGACAGAAGAACTCTTTTGATTTTTGTTAATTTCTCAGACAGAAAGTAAATACAGGGGGTAGAGCCAAAATGGCAGAGTAGAAACAGGACTTCCACCGGGCTCCTGCTTCCACCTCCTCTAATTCATGGAACAATTACTCTATACAAACTTTGAAGCTACAGAACCCACAAAATGACAAAGATAAGCTATACTCCCACTGAAGCCATCCTGGCAGGCCAGCAGGAAGGGGCCAGCCAGTACAGTGCTCTGAGAGCCAAAGCCAGCCCTATGTGAGCCAGAGGTTTTAGCCTTAGGGCGGCCACAAAGAGCTTCCCGATAGAGAGACTTCAGATCACCAGCAGCTGTGGCAGTTTCCAGAAATATCAACCAATAGATGCTAAGATAAAGTGAGAGGTCAGTTCAGTGTGGACTTTGGGAACCAGGAGTCCAGGAGTGCAGTCTGCCCTTTGCCCCCAGCAGGGAGAAGTGGCTGAGGTGTGGTGGCTGTGTGGCCACTGCCATGTGGCTGCTTCAGAGCTCTTGGCCTGCAGATTATAGGGGTACTAATCAGAGGGGTAAACAATCTTGCTTGAGCCTGCTTGGATATGGATCATTGTCTAGGGTGGAGGTCCAGGGATGCATGACCAGTTTGCCAGAGGATGTGCAGGCTTCAGAGAGGGCAGCCAACAATTAGCTCTGGCAGTTGAGAATACCCCAGCAATTTGAGACATAGCTCCCCTCTCTGGAAGCAGAGTTATACTCTGGCAAAATGCTCAAAAGTCAAGTAATTGAGTGGCAACATGAACAAGCAAAGGAAGCAAAGCAAGCAGAGCAATCCAACATTATATTCCTATTTTGGGGACAAAAAGAATAAAAGCATGGAATAGGAGGAAGACAGCAAAGTCAGAATTCCTACACCAAAAGCTTGCAAGAAACATATGAGCTGGTTACAGGCCATAGAGGAGCTTGAGAAGGATTTTGAAAACCAAATAAGAGAAGTGGAGGAAAAATTGGGAAGAGAAATGAGAATGATGCAATAAAATGTGTCAACAACTTAAAGGAAGAAAATAACACCTTAAAAAATAGACTAACTCAAATGGCAAAAGAGGCTCAAAAAGCCTTAAGAAGCCCAATTCACCAGATGGAAAAAGAATCTCAAAAGGTCACTTAAGAGAATCATTCCTTCAGAATGAGATTGGAGCAAATGGAAACTAATGACTTTATGAGAAATCAAGATAGTATTAAACAGTCCAAACAAAAAAAAATAGAAGGCAATGTGAAATATTTCATTGGAAACACCACTGACCTAGAAAATATATCTAGGAGAGACAATTTTAAAATTATTGGACTACCTGAAAGTCATGATTAAAAAAAGAACCTAGAAACATCCTTCAAGAAATTCTCAAGGAAAATTGCTCTGATGCTTTAGGACCAGAGGGAAAAATAGAGTTTGAAAGAATATACCAATTACCTCCTGAAAAAGATCCCAAAAAGAAAACTCCTAGGAATATTATAAGCAGATTCCAGAGTTCCCAGGTCAAGGAGAAAATATTACAAGCAGCCAGGAAGAAACAATTTGAATATTGTGGAAACACAATCAGGATAACACAGGATCAGGCAGCTTCTATACAGAGGGATTGAAAAGGTTGGAATATGATATTCTGGAGGTCAAAGGAGCTGGGATTAAAACCAAGAATCACCTACCAGACCAAACTGAGTATTATATTTCAGGGGAAAATATGGTCATTCAATGGAAAAGAGGACTTTCAAGAATTCATGATTAAAAAAAACAGAGTAGAATAGAAATTTTGACTTTCAGATATAAGAAGCAAGGGAAGCATGAGAAGGTTAACAGGGAAAAGAAATCATAAGGAACTTATCAAAGTTGAACTATTAACATTCCTACATGGAAAAACAATCATTTAACTTATGAAACTTTTCTCAGTATGAGAAGAGTTGCAGGGAATAGAAATACACACACACATTCATACATGTATGCATATATGTGTGTATGTATACATACAAACATATGTCTATATAGGAGGGTATATGGGTGTATGAATACATATGTGAGTGTATGTGTATGTGTCTATAGGTACACACAGAAAGAGGGCACAGGATCAACTGAATAGGAAGGGATGATACTTAAAAAGTGAAATTAAGAGGTGAGAGAGGAATGTAATGAGAGGAGATGGGGAGAGATAGAATGGGGTAAATGTGAGGGAAAACTATTACAATGGAGGGAAAGAACAGGAAGGCAAAAGGGAATGACTCAACCTTACTCTCATTGAATTTGGCTTAGGGAGGGAATGACATACACACTAAATAGGGTATCTTGTCCTACAGGAAAGTAGGGATGAAGGGCATGAGAGGGGAGATGAGGGAAGGGAGGGCAGGCTGGGAGGGAGGGAAATTGAAAGCACAAACTTTTGAAAAGGGATGGGATCAAAGTAGAGGATAGAACAAGTGGGCAGTGGGATAGGATGGAGGGAAATACAGTCAGCCTTTCACAATATATTGACTATGGAAATATTTTGCATAGCTACACATGTAAAACCTATATTGAATTGCTTATCTTATCAATAGGGGTGGGTGACGAGGGATCTAGGGAAAGAGTCTAGATTTCAAAGTTTTAAAATCAAATGTTTAATTATATATATATATATATATTATTAATTTGCATGCAACTGAGAAATAGGGTATAAAGGCATAGAGATCCACCATGCCCTACTGGAAAGTTGGAAGGGGGATGGGGGAAGATATAGAAGAGAGCAGATTGAGGGAGGGGATACTCAGTGGGATTGCTGTTTTGGGGGTCTTGAGTAGGGCAAAAATGGGGAGAAAATTTGTAATTCAAAATCTTGCAGAAATGAACGATGTAAACATAAACAGAAAATTTAATTCTAAAAAAAAGTGAATAAAGATGATGGTGCTGGCAATGTGTGTAAATATTGCTGGAACTCTGTTGTTTAGTTTTGTTTTCCTAGAAACAGAAACTGTGAAGGGCTTTGAGTGGAGCAGGCCTGTAAACTTTGATATGAAACAGGGGCAGAGACCTGCTTCCCTCTGAATCCAGGCAACAGTTGGGTGATTCCAGGCAAGAGTTGGAAGCATGAAGAGAAGCTGTGAGGTTTGGAAGCCAGCCCTGAGTCAAGATGAAAGAGAACTTTACTTGGGTACTCTGTAGTTACTGAAGATATTTTAACTTAATGTAACCTATGGATGGATCGCCTTTTTACTTTCCATTACTCCTTAAGGATGATTGGCTTAAGGATGATTACCCATTAAGTATGATTGGTTTAAAGATAATTGGAAGTCAGCTTCCAGTAAAGATGAAAGAAGACTTTAGATGGGTACTTCATATTGACTGAAGAGATTGTGACTTACTGAATGATATGATCTGTTCAAGGCTATATGGCCGAAGATGGTGGAGTAAAGATAGGAAATATGCTCAGCTCCCTCTCCAACAATCACCAACACTTGTAAAATATGACTCTAAACAAATTTTAGAGCTACAGAACCGACAAAGTGACAGAGAGAACACATCTCCCACAGAAGGCAGCCTGGCAGGATGTCAGGAAGGGTCTATCAGAAGAGGTGGGAACCAAGCAAAGTCTGTATCAACAATGCAATATTCATAATGCCTAAGGTAAATATAAATATACTGATATGGTTATTAATCACAAGATATACCAGGCTCTCTACATGGAGAATAAAGCTAGAATATTTATTCAAATACCATAAAACTGAGTCCCAAAACCAGAAAGTCGAAGCCATCACAGTAATTATGAAGTTGGCACACATAGTTAATGTAATAAACACCCACTTTCTCAAGCCTTCAAAACAGAATGGGCTACCTCAGTCAAAGGTCCTCCTCTCACCACTCACAGCAAGTGATCCACATCCAGGAAGCATGCTCCCAGCAGCTCTAGCCCCCCACAGTTCCCACCCCTGGCAATCCTCAGCAGGAATCCTTAGCAGAAATTTTTGCTGGCTCAAAAAGGAAGGAATTTGTGCTGCCACCTCCTGCCCCATGCTGCTGCTGCTGCTGCTACCTCTATCATTGTTGTCACCACCATGCTTCCAGTGGCCTCAGGAGCTCTAGCTTGGCTTCCTGCTTCCTCTTGTCCCACCCCTTCCTGCTAAGTCAGCAAATCCAATGAGGCATGGAAACATAACAGAGTCCTGTGTGAACTCCCTGAGATCAGACCCAGGGCATCCCTGACCAGTGGCACAGAATGGATGGAGCAGACTTCAGGAGAGTTAATACCAGCAGCTGTGGCAGTTTCCAATCTTCTCAATCCAAAAACATGAAAAGAAAAAGTAAAAAGTCAGTGAGGAACTCTGTTGAAACCAGGTGATTTAAGAGGGTGGTCCAGCCACTGCCCCTGATGTGGGAGGCAGTGGAGGCACAGCAGCTGCAATTGCTGTTGTGTGGCTGCCTCCAGAGGTCCTGGCCTGCAGATGATAGGGGGACCAAGCAACCATTAAGAGGGTAATCAATCTTGCTATGACCTGCTTGGATCTGGTCACAGTTTGGGGAAGTGATCCTGGGGAGTGTGGCAGTGTTCCAGAGCTTGGGCTGTCAGTAGAGAGGGCATCCTCCTCAGACCTCTGACAACATTTGCCAAAAACCTAGCAATTTGAGACATAGCACTTTCCACTTGGGAAGTAGAGTTCTACCATGGCAAAGAGCTCAAAAGTCAAGTTATTGGATAGCAAGATGAGCTAGCAGAGGAAGCAAAATCAGACTGTAGAATTATTTTGGGGGGACAAAAAGGATCAAAACATGGAACCAGAAGTTAATGAAGTCAAAACTCCTGCATCAAAAGCTTTCCAAGAAAAATATGAATCAGTTACGGGCCATGGAGGAACTCAGGAAGGATTGTGAAAATTAAGCAAGAGAAGTGGGGCCAAAATTGGGATGAGAAATGAGAATGATGCAAGAAAATCATGAAAAGCAAGTCAACAACCTGACTGAAGAAAATAACACTCTAAAAAATCGACTAACTCAAATGGCAAAAAAGGCCCAAAATGCCAGTGAAAAGAAGAATGCCTTAAAAAGGCAAATTGCCCAGATGGAAAATGAATTTCAAAAATTCACTGAAGAGAATAATTACTTCAGAATTAGACTAGCAAATGGAAGCTAGTGACTTTATGAGAAATCAAAATACTATTAAACAGATCCAAACCATAAAAAAAAAATAGAAGGCAATGTGAAATATCACATTGGAAAAAACACTGACTGGGAAAATAGACCCAGGAGAGATAATTTTAAAAAATTGGACTACCTGAAAGTCATGATAAAAAAAAGAACCTAAAAATCATCCTTCAAGAAATTCTCAAGGAAAATTGTCCTGATATGCTTGAACAAGAAGGCAAAATAGAAATTGAAAGAATTTACTGATCACCTGTTGAAAAAGAACCCCAAAAGAAAACTCCAAGGAATATTATAGCCAGGTTCCAGAGTTCCTAGGTCAAGGAGAAAATATTACAGGTGTCCAAGATGAAACAATTTGAATATTGTGGAATCACAATAATGATAACACAAGATCTAGCAGCTTCTACATTAAGGAATCAAAGGGCTTTGAATATGGTATCCTGGAAGCCAAAGGAGCTAGTGTTAAAACCAAGAATCACCTACCCAGCAGCCTAAGTATAATATTTCAGGTGAAAATAAAGTCATTCAGTGAAATAGAGGACTTTCAAGCATTCTTTTTTTTTATTTTTGGAGGGGCAATTGGTGTTAAGTGACTTGCCCAGGGTCACACCGATATTTTTTTTTGTTAAGTGTCTGAAGCTGGATTTGAACTCAGGTCCTCTTGACTTCATGGTAAGGGCTCTATTCACTGCACCACCTAGCCACCCCCTCAAGCATTCTTGATGAAAAAAACAGTTGAATAGAAAATTTGACATCAAATACAAGAAGAAAGAGAAGGCAAACAGTGAAAAGAAATCATAAGGAACTTATCAAAGTTGAACTGTTTACATTCCTACATGGAAAAATGATAATTGTAACTTATGAAACTTTTCTCAGTATGAGGATAGGGGAAGGGAATATAAATTAACACATATGTATACATATATATGTCTAATAGGAGGTTATATGTTCATATGAATACATATGTGAGTGTGTGTATATATGTGCACATGTATACATAGAAAGCACAGGATCAATTGAATACGAAGGGATGATATCCAAAAAAATGAAGAGGTGAGAGAAGAATATAATGAGAGGAGATAGCAAGAGACAGAATAGGGCAAATTTTCTCATATAAAAGAAGCAAGGGAAAACTGTTACAATGAAATGGAAGAACAAAAAGGTAAAGGGAATGGATCAACTTTATTCTCTTTGCATTTGGCTTAAGGGAATAACATACAAACTCAACTGGGTATCTTACCCTAAAGGAAAGTAGGGGGGGAAGGGCAGAAGAGGTGGGAATGATAGATGGGAGGGCATATTGGGGAGCAGGGTAGTTAGAAGAACACTCTAATTCCTAAGAAGGAAATATAGTCAGTCTTTCACAATATATCCACTATGGAAATGTTTTGCATAACTACACATGTAGAACCTATATTGAATTGCTTATCTTCCCAGTAAGGGTGGGTGATGAGAGAAGAAGGGAAAATAATATGGAATAATAAAATAAAATCAATTTTAAAATATTATTATTATTTTATATGTAACTGGGAAATAAGATATACAGGCACTGGGACATGGAAATCATTATTGCCCTACTGGAAAGTCAGAGGGTGTATGGGGGAGGATATAGGAGAGAGCAGATTGGGGGGGGGCATATTCAGTAGTATCATTGTTTTGGGGTGGTGGGTAGGGGGAAGTTGGGGAGAAAATTTGTAACTCAAAATCTTGTGCAAATGAATGCTGTAAACTAAAAATAAAGAAAAAATTAAAATAGAAAAAAGAATACTTAAAGAGTTTAGTTAAAGAGAGGTCTGTATTCTGAAGTGTTCTCTGGCATTAGCACTACTGTTGCCTTTTTAGGTAAAATAAAACTCTGAACCTTAATATAATAGACTAACTCAAATGACAAAAGGGGCCCAAAAAGTCAATGACTGCCTTAAAAAGTAGAATTGGTCATATGGAAAAGGAATTTCAGAAACTCCCCCAAAAGATTAATTCCTTCAAAATTAGAGTGTAGCAAATGAAAGCTAATGACTTTAGGAGAAAATATGATACTATAAAACAGATCCAAACAAAGGAAAAAATAGAAGGTAATGTGAAATATCTCATTGAAAAAAAAAACACTGAACTGGAAAATAGTTTCAGGAGAGATAATTTAAAAATTTTTAGGCTACCTGAAAGCCATGATCAAAAAAATAAAAATAGAACCTAGAAATAATCCTTCAAGAAATTCTCAAAGAAAATTGCCCTCATATTTTAGAACCAGAGGGCAAAATAGAAATTGAAATAATTTACCAATCACCTCTTGAAAAAGATCCCAGAAAGAAAATTTCTAGCAATATTTTAGCCAAATTACATAGTTCCCAGGTCAAGGAGAAAATACTGCAAGGAGTCAGGAAGAAAGAATTTGAGTATTGTGGAAACACAATTGGGATAACACAGGATCAGGCAGCTTCTATACAGAGGGATAGAAGGGCTTGGAATATGATATTCTGGAGGTCCAAGGAGCTAGGATTAAAACCAAGAATCACCTACCCAGCAAAACAGAGTATAATTTTCAGGAGAAAATATGGTCATTTAATGAAATAGAGGACTTTCAAGCATTCTTGATGAAAAAAACAGAGTTGAATAGAAAATTTGACTTTCAAATATAAGAAGCATGATAAGGTAAATGGAAAAAATCATAAGGAATTTATTATTAAAGTTGAAATATTTACATTTCTACATGGAAAAACTATAATTGTAACTCATGAGACTTTTCTCAGTATGAGGATTGTTGAAAGGAATATATATGTCTATATATGTATACATACATATATAGTTATATATATGAGAGTGTGTCTGTATATAATTCCATAAGTGAGTGTGTGTATATATGTCTACATGTATACATAGACAGAGGGCACAGGGAACAGGAAGGGATCATATCTTTAAAAATAAAATTAAGAGGTGAGAGGAATATAATGAAAGAAGAAAAAAAGGACACATACTCTAGGGTAAATTTTCTCATATAAAAGAGGCAAGAGAAAACTGTTTCAATGGAAGGGAAACACAGGAAGGTGAAAGGGAATTGGTCAATCTTACTCTCATTGACTTTGGCTTAAGGAGGGAATAACACACACCCTCATTTGGGTATCTTATCCTACAGGATACTAGGGGGGAAGGGGATAAGAGTGGGGATGATAGAAAGGAAGGCAGATTGGGGTAGAGGGTGGTTAGAAGCACACGTGTTTGAAAAGTGACAGGGTCAAAGTAGAAAATTGAATAAGTGTGGGGCAGGATAGGATGGATGGAAATATAGTTAGTCTTTCACAGTATAACTACTATGGAAACATTTTCCATTACTACACATGTACAACCTATATTGCATTGCTTGTCTTCCCAGTGGGGGTGGGCAAGGAGGGAAGATGGGAAAGAATCTGGAAATCAGAGTTTTAAAAACAAGTGTTAAAAAAATTGTTTTTTACATGCAACTAAGAAATAAGATATATAGGCACTGGGGTATAGAAATCCATCTTGCTTTACTAGAAAGTTAGAGAGTGTATGAGGGAGGATATAAGAGAGAGCAGAGTAGGGGAAGGAAGACACAGAAGGCTTGCTATCTTGGGGTGAGGTAGGGGAAAGATGGGGAGAAAATTTGTAACTCAAAATCTTGTGGAAATGAATGTTTATAAATAAAAATAAATTTAAAAGACCATATGTCTACCTTAGCAATAAGTTATTATGTTATATTGTTATGAATGTTGTGCGTTAGATTCTTGAATGTTTTGCTTTTGTTTTTTGCTGAATAGAGAGTTCATTATACTATGCAATTTGATCCTTAAATTATTCACAGCAGTAGTCCTCAGGAAAGCTTTGACTTTACAAGGATCTGATTTTTCATGTTTATTTCCCCTTTTCAGGTGTTTCTGATACTGTCCTGTAGTGGTTCTCCTTCTACTTGTCAATCCACTCATCTTTCTCCTTTCCTAGTTCATGATCCATACCATGTCTATTCATTGTGGAAAGCAAGGCAGGTACATAGAACAGTGGACAAAATGAAGAAGACAAAATGCTTAAGAAGACCTGAAGTCAAATGCAGTCTCAGATTCTTATTAGGTGTGTGATCCTTGACAAGTTATTTATCATCTCTCATCCTCAGTTCCCATATCTATATCTATCTATCTATCATCTATCTATCTATCTATCTATCTATCTATCTATCTATCTATCATCTATCTATCTATCTATCATCTATCTATCATCTATCTATCTATCTATCTATCTATCTATCATCTATCTATCTATCTACCTACCTATCTATCTATCTATATCTATCTATATAGATATAGATACAGATATAATAGAGATAATGGCAGGGTTGATGTGAGGATGAACTAAGATAAAATTTGTAAAAGCATTAACTTTAAAGAGCTGTACATGTTCTAATGAGCAGTAAGGTATTATTATCCTTGATTTGTCTATACAGAAAATAAGACCAAGACAAATGAAGTGACTTGCTCAGAATCATGAATACTTGTTAATGATGTTGAATAATAGTTTATGCTTTTTGTAGCAGTTGAATTATATAAGCCCTTCAGCCCCCTCCAATTTTAGGAATATGTGATGGAGGTGGGGATTATTTCATATAATAGCACTCTCATGAGAAACCTCAAAAAATGTATATATAAAAAAGCATGGAGTTATGGAAAATGAGAGAAAGCACATTTGGAGAACTGAGGCTCACATAATTACAGTTAGTAATTCTTAAAATCGGGGTGGTTTGACTCACACATACAGTTGATACATATTCTCAAGATTGTGCATTTAGAAATTTAACCTATTAGGATATTTCCATAACAACAGATGATTATTCTATTTCAGATATCCACAAAGTTCCATGTGGTTTTAGTAAATCACCTTCAAATTCATTTGAACAATAGAAACATAGCAATGATAACTATTGTAATTAATAACAATACTTTGAGTGTATTGTGTCTCTCTCCAAAAAGCTCAGAGCAGTTATCAAGGTGGGAAAAACTGAGCATCATCCCATAAAATGGAGATGGATAGCAGAATGGATTAGAAATCATAATCCTACAATATACTGTGTACAAGAAACACATCTGAAACAGAGGGATACACACAAGGTAAAGGTAAAAGGTTGGAGTAAAATATATCATGCCTCAGCTAAAGTAAAAAAGCAGGGGTAGCAATCCTTATCTCAGATAAAGCAAAAGCAAATATTGACCAAATTAAAAGAGATAAGGAAGGAAACTATATCCTGTTAAAAGGCACCATCGAGAATGAAGTAATATCATTATTTAACATATATGTACCAAGAGGTGTAGCATCAAAATTCCTAGAGGAGAAGGTCAAGGAATTAGAGGAAGAAATAGATAGCAAAACTTTAATACTGGGAGACCTTAATCTCCCCCTCTCTGAACTTCATAAATCCAACCTCAAAATAAACAAGAAAGAAGTTAAGGAGGTGAACAGGATTTTAGAAAGGATAGGTATGATAGATCTCTGGAGAAAACTGAATGGGGAAATAAAGGAATATAGTTTCTTCTCAGCAGTTCATGGCACATACTCAAAAACTGACCATGTCCTAGGGCATAAAAACCTCACAATTCTATGTGATAAGGCAGAAATATTAAATGCATCCTTCTCAGATCATGATTCAATAAAGGGACATGGAAAGACAGACTAAAACTAATTGGAAATTAAACAATTTAATTCTAAAGAATGAGTGGGTCAAACAAGAAATTATAGAAACAATTAATAATTTCATTCAAGAGAATGATAATAATGAGACAACATACCAAAATTTGTAGGATACATAAAAGGCAGTTCTTAGGGGAAGTTTTATATCCCTGAGTGCATACATGATTAAATTAGAGAAAAGGGAGCTCAACGAATTGGGCATGCAATTAAAAAACCTAGAAAAAGAACAAATTCAAAATCCCCAATTAAATACTAAATTAGAAATATTGAAAACCAAAGGACAGATTAATAAAATTGAAATTAAGAAAACTATTGAATTAATAAATAAAACCAAGAGCTGGTTTTATGAAAAAAAAAACAACAAAATTGATAGACCCTTAGTCAATATGATAAAAAAAGAAGAAAACCAAATTATGTGTATCAAAAATTGAAAGGCTGAATCTATCTCCAATAAAAAGAAATCAAAACAATAATTAGGAATTATTTTTCCCAATTGTATGCACATAAATTTGACAATCTTAGGATAATGGATGAATATTTAAAACATACAAGTTGCCCAGATTAACTGAAGAGGAAGTAAATTACTTAAATAATCCCATCTCAGAAAAAGAAATTGAACAAGCCATCAGTCAACTCCCTAGGAAAAAATCTCCAGGGCCAGATGGATTCACTAGTGAATTCTATCAAAAATGTAAAGAACAATTGATTCCAATACTCTACACACTATTTCGGGAAATTAGTGAAGAAGTCCTACCAAATTCTTTTTATGACACAAATATGGTACTTATACCTAAATCAGGAAGAGATAAAACAGAGAAAAAAAATTATAGACCAATCTCCCTCATGAATATAGATGTAAAAATTCTAAATAAAATACTAGCAACTTATCTCAAGAATAATACACTTTGATCAGGTAGAATTTATTCCAGGAATGCAAGGATGGTTTAATACTAGGAAAACCATCAGTATAATTGATTATATCAAAAATAAAACTAGCAGAAACCACATGATCATCTAAATAGGTGCAGAAAATTTTGTATTGACAAAATACAACATCCATTCCTATTAAAAACATTAGAGAGTAGAGGAATAAATGGAGCCTTCCTTAAAATAATAGGTAGCATCTTTTTAAAGCCATCTGCAAGTATTATATATAATGGGGAGAAGCTAGAAGCATTTCCCATAAGATCAGGGGTGAAACAAGGGTGTCCACTATCACCCCTCTTATTCAATCTGGTACTAGAGATGTTAGCAGTAGCAATTAGAGAAGAAAAAGAAATCAAAGGAATCAAATTAGGCAAGGAAGAGATGAAGCTATCACTCTTTGGAGATGATATGATGATATACTTAGAGAATCCTAGAGAATCAAGTAAAAAGCTGCTTGAGACAATAAATAAATTTGATAAAGTTGCAGGATATAAAATAAACCCACATAAGCCCTTGGTATTCCTATATATTTCCAAAGAAATTCAACAGCAAGAGATAGAAAGAGAAATCCCATTTAAAGTTCCTGTAGACATTATCAAATATTTGGGAATCTACCTGCCAAAACAAACCCAGGATCTATACAACCATAACTACAAAACGCTTTTCACACAAATAAAGTCAGATCTAATTAATTGGAAAAACATCAATTGCTCATGGCTGGGTCGAGCTAATATAACAAAAATGACAATTTTACCTAAACTGAATTATATATTTAGGGCCATACCAATTAATTTACCAAAAAACTACTTTATAGAGCTGGAAAAATAGTAACACAATTCATTTGGAATAATAAACAGTCCAGAATATCAAGGGAATTAATGAAAGGAAATGCTAGGGAAGGTGGACTAGCTATACCAGATTTCAATTTGTATTATAAAGCAGCAGTCATCAAAACTACTTGGTATTGACTGAGGAATAGAGGAGTGGATCAATGGAATAGATTAGGCACACGAGATTCAGAAGTCAATGACTATAGTAACCTATTGTTTGATAAACCCCCGACCCTGGTTTTTGGGATAAGAACTTACAATTTGACAAAAACTGCTGGGAAAATTGGAATATAGTATGGCAGAAACTGGGCCTAGACCATTATCTAACACCATATACCAAAAATCAAGTCTAAATGGGTGCATGATCTAGGTATAAATGTTGATACTGTAAGCAGTCTCCTAAAACAAGGAATAGTTTACTTGTCACACTTGTGGAGAGGGAAATACTTTATGCCTAAAAAAGAATTAGAGAACATTATAAAATGTAAAATGGATAATTTTGACTACATGAAATTGAAAAGCTTCTGGACAAACAAAGCCAATGTAACCAAGATTAAGAGGGAGGTGGGAAATGGGGAAAGAATCTTTACAACCTATGTCTCTGACAAAGGACTCATTTCTAAAATATACAGAGAATTTAGTCAAATTTATAAGAATACAATTCATTCCCCAATTGATAAATGGTCAAAGGAGATGAACAGGCAGTTTTCAGAGAAAGAAATTAAAGATATCTATAATCACTTGAATAAATGCTCTAATTCACTATTGATTAGAGAAATGCAAATCAAAACAACTCTGAGGTACCACATCTCACCAGTCAGATTGGCTAAGATGACAAAAGAGAAAAATGACAAATGCTGGAGAGGTTGTTGACAAATTGGAACAATAATGCATTGCTGGCAGACTTGTGAACTGATCCAGCCTTTCTGGAGATCAATCTGGAATTATGCCCAAAGGGCTATAAATATTTTCATGCCCTTTCATCCAGCCATACCACTCCTAGGGTAATATCCCAAAGATATCATAGAAATGGGAGAAATTCCCATATGTATAAAAATGTTTATAACAGCTTTTTTGTGGTAGTAAAGAATTGGAAATTAAGGGGGTGCCCATCAATTGGGGAATGGCTGAAGAAGTTGTGGTATATGCATGTTATGGAATTCTATTGTGCTAAAAGAAACGAGGAGTAGACAGTCTTCATATTTACCTGGAGAGGCTAATACAAACTGATGCTGAATGAGAAGAGTAGAACCAGGAGAAATGTGTACACAATTACAGACACAACGTATGTGTGATGATCAACTTTGATAGACTGGACTCTTCTCAGCAATGCAGTGATATAAGTCACTCCCAAAAGACTCATGAGGGAGAGAAATATGTGCATCCAGAGAAAGAACTAGAAAGAACTAAGTTTATATCCAGGTGGAAGCAAA